>NW_006795213.1:213761-236882 GCF_000442215.2 Lipotes vexillifer | reverse complement strand
GGAATGCCTGGAATAGAAGAGAATGACCTTGCAAAAGCTGAAGATCTTCCCATTGGTAAGTAAAAGTTATTAGAATATTTAACTGAAGTGATCATGTTATTTTTCATGTGACTCTATTGTTTGTTTTTAAATTAATTAATTAATTTATTTTTGGCTGCGTTGGGTCTTCGTTGCCACGCATGGGCTTTCTCTACTTGTGGCGAGTTGGGGCTACTCTTCATTGCAGTGCACGGACTTCTTAATGCGGTGGCTTCTCTTGTTGCAGAGCATGGGCTCTAGGCACGCAGGCTTTAGTAGTTGTGGCACGTGGGCTCAGTAGTTGTGGCTTGTGGGCTCTAGAGCACAGGCTCAGTAGTTGTGGTGCACGGGCTTAGTTGCTCCACGGCATGTGGCATCTTCCCGGACCAGGGCTCGAACCTGTGTCCCCTGCACTGGCAGGCAGATTCTTAACCACTGCACCACCAGGGAAGCCCATCATGTGACTATTGTTTTTCTGAGTAACACCTGAGAAAAGTCACAGATATCTGGATGATTGATATTTCCAGTTAACTAACTCCCCATTAGTTGCCAAGATATAAATGTTTTGGATATATTTTTATGAAAAATTTTGCTAAAATGTATAAAGTACTTGTTTTTGCCTTAAGAGTCAAGCATAAAGAAAAAAAGCGTCAAACATATTTGAACTTTTTCTTGATGACTCAGAGTTATTTCTCATGACAGTTATGCTATGTTAGTTACTTATGTTTACTAAAAGTATGTGTGGCTTATTTCTTTCAGCCTAAATGTTCCTAGATTGCTGTGTTGTTGATGTGCTTTAATATGGCATAGTAATACCGTTATATAGGTTTTTAGGACTTGGCGTTTCTTTTCAGTTAATCACCTGACACTTTAAATAGGTTATTCACTTTTTTCCCTTGTTTTATGGCTACTTCTGTTCAGCGTGTATCTTTTTCTCCATTAATGTGTCTACTTCTTGTCCATTTCCACTTGGTCTGTATCACTGCTGCTATCCTAATCACATTCAGTTTTTTCTATTTTTCTTGGCTATCATAGGTACCCCTCCCTGATGACTGCAATATATTATGGTGGAAAATAGGAAGAAACAGCACATATTTGGTCCTTGTTAGCTGTTTTTGTTCCTTTTCCATCTCTGTGATCACTTCTGTGGTTATAGCTCATTGTATGTAGCTGAAACTGCTGAGTGTCTGAGGTCCAAATGCATGAAGTATTAGTCCTTTCATTTGTATAGTTTTTTTATCTTCTCAAATTCTTCCGTATCTATTATATTCTTTTGAGTTTCCAATTCACAGTATATTCCCTTGAAATAAAGGTCGGGACAAGAGCAAGGACATGAGTTTAAAAATAAAGAGTAAGGATGAGCATGATTTGTTTATAAGGCAATGAAATTATCCAGTGTTTCTTAAAGTGTAGTCCTTGGACTAGCAGTAACAGCATTACCCAGGAGCTTGTTAGAAACACTAATTCTTAGGTCCCATTCCAGACCTGCTGCCTAAGAAATTCTTGAGATATAGCCCAGCAGTTTGTGTTTTAACAGGCTCTCCAGGTGATTTTGATCTTTGCTAAAGTTTAAGAACCACTGGCTTAGATGTAAATTTAAAGAAATGTTGAAAGCAAGGACTATGTATTCTGAATTTTTGCAGTACTTACTCTAGTCCTAGGCTCACCGAGTTTTAGATTGATTTTTCTCTTTACATTGTGCTTACTTTTTCTAACTGAATGAAAGATTCTTTAAATTCTGTAGTGCTTCACAATTTTCAAAAGTTTCACACACATGATTTCATATAATCCCATAATAACCCCTTTTTTTCCCCCTACCCTTATATCGCTCCTCCCCTGTCCTCTCTCCCCACGGGTAACCACTTGTTTGTTCTCTATATCTGTGAGTCTGCTTCTTTTTTGTTTTATTCACTAGTTTGTTGTATATTTTAGATTCCACATGTAAGTGATATCATATAGTATTTGTCTTTCTCTGTCTGACTTATTTCATTTAGCATAATTCCCTCCAAGTCCATACACGTTGATACAAATGGCAAAAGTTCACTCTTTTTTATGACTGAGTAGTATTCTATTCTATCTCTGTACTTATATTGCCTATACCACATCTTCTTTATCCATTCATCTGTTGATGGACACTTAGGTTGCTTCCATATCCTGGTAATTGTAAATAATGCTGCTAGGAGCATTGGGGTACATGTATCTTTTCAAATTAGTGGTATTTTTCTTTTGGATACTTACCCTGGAGTGGAATTGTTGGATCATATGGTAGCTCTGTTTTTAGTTTTTTGAGAAACCTCCATACTGTTTTCCACAGTGGCTGCACCAATTTACATTCCCGCCAACAGTGTACAAGTGAATTAATTTTTTTTTATCTTTGATTTTCTGTAATTTGAAAATGATATACTGTGGAGCAGTTTTTTTGTTTAGTTTTTGTTTGTTTGTTTTGGCATTTATCCTGCTTGGTGTTCCCTGAGCTTCCTTGATCTGTAGTTTGGGGTTTGACATTAATTTGGGGAAATTCTCAGTCATTATGATTTCAAATATTTCTTCTGTTCTTTTCTCTCTTCTCCTTCTGGTATTCTCATTATGCATATGTTACACCTTTTGTACTTGTCTTAGGTATTTGGTTCTGTTTTTTTCCAGTCTTTGTCCTCTTTGCTTTTCAGTTTTTGAGGATACTATTGATATATCCTTTAGCTCAGAGCTTCTTTCCTCAGCCTTCTCCAGTCTACTAATAAACCCCTCAAAGGCACTCTTCATTTCTGTTACAGTGTTTTTGATCTCTAGTATTGCTTTTTGATTCTTTCTAGGATTTCTGTCTCTGTACTTATATTGCCTATCTATTCTTGCATGCTGTCTGCTTTATCCGTTAGAGTTCTTAGCATATTAATTACAGTTTTAAATTCCTGGTCTGTTCATTGCAACATTTCTGCTGTGTGTGGTTCTGAAGCTTACTCTCTCTTTTCAAATTGCATTTTTCGCCTTTCAGTGTGCCTTGTAATTTTTCCTTGATACCTTAACATGATATACCAGGGAAAAGAAACTGTTGTAAATAGGTCTTTAGTAATGTGGTGGTGAGGTGTCAGGGAGGGAAAGCATTCTGTAGTCCTATGTTAGGTCTCAGGCTTTTAGCAAGCCTGTGTCTCTGGACTCTGAACTTCACAAGTGTTTCAGTTTTTTTCCTCCCTGCTTAGGTGAGACTGGGTGGCTAGAGTGGGCTGGAGTTGGGTATTTCCCTTCCCCAGGTCACTTAGACTCTGATAATGCCCTAGCAGTTTAGGCGCTGTTTAACTAGTTTCTGTGGAGGGCAGACAGAGAACTGAGTGCTTTGGTGTATTTCAAAAATGGTTCCTTTTGCCCTCCCCCTGTCCGAGGGGATGTTTCTCTGGTGTTTACTATGGGAACCTAGTTGAGCTCCTGGAGATAAATATCACAGCTTTGAGGGAGCCCCCTCTGTGACTGGGTCCCCCTAGAGTTTTAACTATGAGTTGCCCATACTGAGCCTCTGGCAATTAAGTAGTTACAGTTCAGGTTTTGGTACCCCGTCACTGCCTTCTATGGCAGTTTCTGTTCATTAGTCTCTCTTGTAAACTAAGACTCGCATATTTGCCTGTCTCTCTAATCATGCTGGTAGTAGTTTGCCCTGTGTCCTACTCTTTCTTATGGACCCAAGAAGAGTTGTTGATTTTTCAGACTGTGTAGCATTTTTCTTGTTGTTAGGATAGAGTGGCAACTTCTGAGCTCCTTGTATGCAGAACCAGAAACCAGAAGTCTTCTGGATTAATTTTTGAACCTCTTTGAATTGTTGGTGCTTTGCTTTGAGAATCATTGTTCATAACAGTTATCCTTAATTATTTAGAGAAGTGTTTTGAGTATAAAAATTATTTTGATATAGTCACTGGTGAAAAGAAACTTTGAGCTGTAGAGTCTAGTTAGATGCAAACACAAAGGAGAGCCATGTTGTACCTTCGTACCTTGAGCTCTCAGTATGGTAATGCCTTGCACATGGCAAGGTCCCAGTAAATGTGTATGGTTGAATTACCAGAATATCTTTAGCAGTGGGGCAGTGGTCTCTAGAGTCAAACTGCTGGATTCAGACCCTTGGCTCTATCTTTTAACAGGCATGTGATCATTTATTTGCCCTTATCCTTATCAGTGAAATAGGATAACAGTTTCAACCTCATAGGGTGGATGTGAGGTTTAAATGTAAAGCACCAAGAACAGTGTGCCTGGCATATAGCCTGTGCTATATAAATCTTAGCTGCTATTATTATTACCATGATTATTTTATATTATTAGAAACATATTTTTATCTCCTTGTCACTCCTTTTACTGAGTAGTGCCTTTTCCCCCTGAAGTAATCTATGTCATAATTCTTAATGCCAGTACAAGTTCTGGTGTGTATGTGGAGTCCCTAATGACTATAGGGGCAATAATCCCACAGAGGAAGTAGAGGGAAGAACAGTTCATCCTTGTATTTTTTTTTCCATCCTTGTAATTTAAAAACAGACCCTTATGTGTTAATAGCAGTTTTGTTTACAATAGCCAAGACTGTACTAGAAACTATAGCAGAGCAGTGCTGAACTATCTTAAAATACAGCTCTGAAACAGTCAAGGGGTATATAGCATGCGCCTGTGGTTAGCATGATGCTTCAGCTTCTCAGCTTCCAAAGCCATAGAGCTAAACGTTAATGGGTTTTGTTTTTTGCGGTATGCGGGCCTCTCACTGCTGCAGCCTCTCCCGCTGCGGAGCACAGGCCCCAGACGCGCAGGCTTAGCGGCCATGGTTCACGGGCCCAGCCGCTCTGCGGCATGTGGGATCCTCCCGGACCGGGGCACGAACCCGTGTCCCTTGCATCGGCAGGGGGACTCTCAACCACTGCGCCACCAGGGAAGCCCCTGTTTTGTTTGTTTTTAATGTTGATTTGGAGCTAGTCACAAGATTTTACAGGAGTCTTGTAGTTTAACCCATTACCTTCTTGACCTGGATATTTTAGGCACCTGTGATGTTAGGCAGTTACATATTTATATCACTAGTTTTTAAACTTTTTTAGATTCAGAAACATTCCAAACATACAGAAAAAGATAGAAAATAACATAATGAATAGTCAAGTATCCACTGCCCTTTAAAAAGAACACACAAAGATAATGTAACATTTTGCCACATTAGTTTCAGATATTTCTGTTATTGATGTTATCGTTAAAGAAATAAAACATTACTGATAAACTGAAGCCTCCCTGTGTACCCTCCAGATCTCAATCCTGTCTCTTCTTCCCCAGAGGTAACTACTGTGCTGAGATTGGTGTATATTAATTTCCCATACATGTTTTTCGACTTTTACTGCACTTGTAAACATCTGTAAAACTATAAAGTATTGTTTTGTTTGCTTTCTTAAACTTTAAATAAATGATGTCATTGTTTATGTGATTCTGCAACTTTTTTTTCTGCTCGGTATTATGCTTTTGAGACTTACCTGCGTTATACCTGTGGCTTTTTAACAGTTACAATTATTTCACTGTATAAATATACCATAATTTATCTATTCATATATAATAAACAATTAGGCCACTTCCAGGTGTTTTTTGTTGTTGTTGTTATTTCAAACAAATACTACAGTGGACATTCTCATATATATCTTCTTGTGCACCTGAGAGTCTCTGGATACTTCTAGTATTTGATTAGTACATTGAGATTAAAAGGTGAGCTTGTTGCTGACTAGAGGACAGGCCTAGAGATCTAGCTGTCCCAAGTCCTACCCAGTCACTGAGGGTTGAGGAGATCAATAGCTCAACACACTGGTAGTCTGTAAACAATTCCCAGTGCAGTGGTTGCAAAGCTGTGCACAAGGATATGAACTTAAAAGTAGAATTCTTGCATTATAGAGTATCTTCAGCTTTACTATATTTATATCAGTTTACACTTTTGCTAGTAATATATGACAGTTTTTGTTTATCCACATCCTCAACTAATATTTGGGTTTGCTCTACTTTAAACTTTTTGCCAATCTGAAATGGTACCTTAAATTTGCCTTGGTATGAGTGACGTTAAACATCTCTTCATATGTTTATTGGCCATTTTTGTTGCCTTCTTCTGTGATTTGCCTGGTAATCATTTTTGCCCATTTTTCTATTGGATTGTTAGTATTTTCCTTATTGATTTTTAAGAGTTCCTTAATAGTATGTAATGCAAATACCTTTTCCATATCATGCATATCAACAGACAGGAAAATCTTATTTCTTACTTGGAAACTTCTTTCTAGTTTTAAGATCTAGTCAATCTCAGTAAAAATTGCCTCTAATGGTTTACTTTGGGGAAAACCTCATAAAGTTATAAAGATTTTTATGTACCTAAGCAGTCAGAAGTTCTTTTATAATTAGTAATTTATAAAGAAAAACTTTCTGGTTTTCTAAAAGTTTGGTTTTCTTTCCAGGTAGAGCTACTCTATTTATAAGATAATTAATTTTCTAGAACAGAAGCTTTCTACCTTGGCCATATATTGGAAACACTGGGGAGTTAAAAAAGAAAAAAAAATACCGATGCCTGAGTCCCACTCCAGAGATTTTTATATATTTGATCTGAGTTGCGGCTAGGGCTCTGAATGTTTAAATGCTTCTTAAGTGATTGTATTATGTAGCCAACCTAGAACACCACTGCTCTCAGAGGATTCTCTAGATCTGCACTGCCTAATATCAGTACATTAGCCGCTGGTCACATGTAGCTATTTAAATTCATTAAACTTAAATAAAACTAAAATATCAGTTCCTTGGTCAAACTTACCCACACTTCAAGGGCTTAATAGTCACCGTGGCTACTGGCTATTGTATTGGACAGCACAGATATAGAACGTTTCCATCATTGCAAAAAGTCCTATTGGATAGTGCTGCTCTAATTGAAACTGGTAATAGGGTTTGTTTCTGGGGAAGAAGACTGAGGATAGAGATGAAAAGGGGACTTTTCATTATATAACCTTTTGAATGTTGGTTTCAAAATTTTATAAGGTAATTTTATTAAATACCTATTCAAAAATAAATATGTTTTTAAAAATTAAAGAGAGATAATTACAGTGATATTTGAGAGGAGAAAAAAGAAGATTATGTTTTAAAGAAGCAGTGTAGTTAATCTTTTTGGGGGGGCAAAGGTTCTTTCTCTAAAGTTTAGAGCTTTTAGAGGAAAAATTATCTAAATTTATAAAAATACATTAAAATATTTTAACAAATTAAATCATTGTAAATAGACTTTTAGGCATCTTGTAAAACAGAAATTGGCAAACTACAGCTTGGTTGCCTGTTTTAATAAATAGTTTTACTGAAATATTACCTTGCTCATTTGTTGTGTATTGTCAATGACTGCTTTTGTGCTAGAACAGCAGAGTTGAGTATGGACTACAAGCTTAAAATATTCACTATCTAGCCCTTTAAGAAAAAGTTTTCAAAGATCCCTGTTATAGAAGAAACAAATCAGGTAAAATTGGGCATTTTTTATTGTTGTTGTAGGGGAGAAATACTAGCACATTATCAAACTGTACATATTCCTGGAAACTGCTAGTAAAGGTACATAATTACATAAACTTCTAATGATACATTTGGTTTATAATTGAAAGACATTTCTTTCACTGTCATATTTTATGGGGCCCCAATTTATATTGGCCACAATTAAGAAAAAAGGAATCAAAATAGCCTTGAACCAGCAAGTATCATCCAGGGAGAATAGGATAGAATAGGACTCAGTGAGTTTGAGGGTTTAATTGATACCTGTTTCTCTCACTTTTTAAAAACTATACTTCTAAAGTATTGTGTTTTAGTGGTTATTCTAGGGATTACTATATGCATCCTATACGTATCATGGTAGACTTAGAAATAGTATTGTACTACTTCATGTAAAATGTTAGAACCTAACAGAGATAGAATTCCATTTACTTTGCCTCATTCTTTGTGCGGTTGTTATCATATATGATATTTCTATATGTTAAAAATCCCAGTGTTTTCATTATTACTTTGGTTTAAAAAACCTTTTAAGGGCTTCCCTGGTGGTGCAGTGATTAAGAATCTGCCTGCCAATGCAGGGAATGTGGGTTTGAGCCCTGGTCCAGGAAGATCCCACATGCCACAGAGCAGCTAAGCCTGTGCACCACAAGTGCTGAGCCTGTGCTCTAGAGCCTGCGAGCCACAACTACTGAGCCCACAAGCCACAACTACTGAAGCCCGCGTGCCTAGAGCCCGTGCTCTGCCACAAGAGAAGCCACCGCAATGAGAAACCCGTGCACCGCAACGGAGAGTAGCCCCCACTCGCCGCAACTAGAGAAAAGCCCACGCACAGCAACAAAGACCTAAGGCAGCCAAAATTATAAATAAATAAATTTTTAAAAAAACCTTTTAAGAAAATGGGAGAAGAAAATATTATGGTCTCTTATATTTACCACATACTTACCACTTAAACAGTGCTCATTATTCCTTCCCATGGATTCTAATTTCTATCTTGATTATCATTTTCCCTTCAGCTTGAAGAACTTCCTTAAGCATTTCTTGAAATGCACTTCTTCTAGCAAAAAATTTTTCCAACTCTTGTTTATCTGAAAACATTTTTATTTCATACTCATTTTGAGGGATATTTTTACTAGTTATAGAAATATGGTTGTTGTTGTTTTTTCTTTCAGCCCTTTAAAGACACAGTTCCACTGCCTTCTAGCCAACAATGATTCTAAGTCAACCGTTATTCTTTCTGTTGTGCTTTTGTATTAGTGTGTATTCCTTTTCTCTAACTGCTTTAAAATTTTTCTCTTTAGCTTTCATTTTTATCAGTTTGATAAGGTGTGCCTTGGTCTCGTTTTTCTTTGTACTTATTCTGCTTGGAATTCCCTGAGGTTATTTAATCTGGGGGGTGATATTTTTCACCAAATTTGGTGAATTTTCAGCCTTTATTCAAATTCGAATATTATTTAGAAATTTTTCTGCCCTATTTTTTTCCTAAGACTCAAAGTACATGCATTGCAGACTGCTTGATATTGTCCCACATGTCACTGAAGTTTTTGTTCATTTTTTTACAATAATTTTTCTCTTTCAATTTTTTAATGTCTTTGATTTGTCTTCAAGTTCATTGACCCCTTTTTCTGCAGTGTTTAGACTGCTATTCACAACCCGTCTAAGTGTAGTTTTTCATTTCAGATGTATTTTCAGCTCTAGAATTTCCATTTGGTTCTTGTTTTAGTTTCCACTTTTCTGTTGGATATCCCTATCTTTCCCTTTAAATCTTTGTGTGTGTGTGTGTGTGTTTGTGTGTGTAAAACAATTGTTTACCAGTCCTTGTTTGCTAGTTTATACAAATGGATCATTTTTGAGTCTGTTTCTGTTGATTGCTTTTTTTCTTGATTATGGGTGGTATTGCCTATTTCTTTATAATGCTTAGTAACTTTATCGTGTACTGTATGAATGGATTTTGTTTTCTTTTTTTTTTTTTTTTCCTTGCGTTATGCGGGCCTCTCACTGTTGTGGCCTCTCCCATTTGCGGAGCACAGGCTCCGGACGCGCAGGCTCAGTGGCCATGGCTCACGGGCCCAGCCGCTCCGCGGCATGTGGGATCTTCCCGAAACGGGGCACGAACCCGCGTCTCCTGCATCGGCAGGCGGACTCTCAAGCACTGCGCCACCAGGGAAGCCCGATTTTGTTTTCTTTTAAAGGGTGCTGAGTTTTTTTCTTGCAGACAGTTATATTACAGACAGTTATCTGTTAGGCTTGCTTTTATGCTTTGTTTGGGCAGGTCAGTGTTGATTTTGTTCTTAGTCTGAGGGCATGGCCCTTAACTCTAAGGTGTGATCCCTTCTTTTAAAGTAGACTTTCAGCATTTCATTTGAATGCCCAAGATGCTCAGTGAAGATTCTGTACTGTGGGCCAGAGATCCAGTCGTCTCCAAGTGCTACATGACCTCTGTTTTTTTTGTTCAGCTCTCAGCCCTGCAGCAGGTACTGTGTGTTAGGCCCCATAGAGTCTCACCATATGTATACACAGCCCAGGTCTTGGCCAGAGACCCAAGGGGACTATCCATGCAGATTTCTGTCCCCCATTTCACACAGCTCCTTTTTCTATAGTATTCTGTCCTATAGGTTCCAGCCACCTCAGCAGCCCAATCTGCTTCCTCTGCTCACTGAGACTGTTCATCTCATGTATATCACTTCTTTCAAGAATTGGTCTTGTACTCTGGTTGTCCAATGCTTTATCTATTTTGTCCATATTAAAAATTGTTTAGGATGTGAGAGAGGGTAAGTCCAGTACTGGTTATTACGTCATGGCTAGCATTGGAAGTCCATGTTATTCTTTTTAAATTATATAAATGGATTTTTAAGTATGAAGGAATTTTGAGTTCACAGACCAGGTCTTAGAAGCCATATGAGAACATCATTTTAATAGTCTCTATAGACATGTACCTGTATTTCTTAGAGGGCTGAGATGGCTCCACTGGTCAATATTTGAGCAGTTACAAGCATGTTACATCTGTTTATGTACGCAGAACAAAATAACATAAGAATGTTACATCATTGTTTTGTATTGAGCATTCATGCTTCTGAATGATTACTATTTTAATGGGTAATTACTGATCAGAGTTTCGTGAACTTCCAAAAACATTACTATAAGTAAACATTCATCAGGATTCCTAAGTGTGAGCAAACTGTGTAATCAGGAGGCTCAATAAATTGGTTAGGGCTGGTAGTTTTACATTTAAATGTTTTTGTTTCCTCAACCTGAATCTTGGATTCTTTTTTCATTTTAGTGATAAATGCTTACCTTTGACAACTCTAAATACTTAGTATATGTTGAACACCTACTATTTTCTAGGCATCTATCATAATCTATTAGCAACTATTCTCACTTATTCCCCACATTGATCATGCAGGGCAGATGACATTATCCCTGTTTTTCAGATGAAGACAGGCTTCAAGAAATTAGGCACTAAAGTCTTACAGTTAATAAATTACAGAGCCATGATTTGAGCCCTGGTCTAACTCTAAAGCCCATGCTTTTTATTCTATCTTTTGTTCTCTTAGCTGTGCAACAGAACCACGTTTGGAACTTTTAATAAATACTACCTAGATACCATCCCGATATTCAGTATGTCCGGGGTGTTATCTGTAAAACTGAAGTGTTGCCAGATTTGAGCACCACTGGTTACTAGTGCCATATTCTTTCTCCATCGTCACAGGCACTGGGTTGTGAAGCCCTGTAAGGCAGAAAACTAGGAATGTGAACATTTTAAAGATTGTAGCTGTCACTGAAATAAGAAAATGAGTGTGAAAGGCAAATATACTTCTTTTTTGGTTCTCAGGGTAAAGGCTGCAGCTGAGGGCTAATAGAGAAGTTGAGGAGGATTAGCCCTAAACTTCCTATTACCTTTTGTAAGCATATCAGCCAGGTTCTCCAGAAATGACTACTTTGAATTTTTAAGTCAAGTGAGAGGTATGTCTCATCTCTACTGTCATGAGTTTCAGTTCCTCATCTGTGAAAGGGGATATCTATCTCAGATAGATTTGAGAGTGACATGAGATTATTGCCTGGTTCATACTAAGTATTCAGAAAGTGGGAGCTACTATTATTATAATTAGTACTATTACTGCTTCCTTTGGAATTACCAGTTTAGTACCAGCCCTCAGCCCCCTAACTACCTATCCTAACATTTTTTATTGTTCGTTATCTCTAATATGGCCCCTTCTCTCCTCTCTGACTTCATTTCTATGCTTTCCCCTCACTGCTTTCTTTGCATTTCCTCAGAAGTGCTGTGCATGTTCCTGTCTCAAGGCCTTTGTACTTACTGATCTCTGCCTGAATAGTCTTCCTCCACGTTTCATTCATACCTCTGCTCAAATATGTCTTCTTCAGAAATACCTCCCCTGACCAACCAACTAAAATAGAATGTCCCACTACTCTCTATCACACGTCCCTGTTTTACTTTATGCATAACATTTTCACTCTGAGATTTATATTAAATTCTGTACATACTTTTTTTTAAGTCACATTTAATTAATTAATTTACTGAAGTGTGGTTGATTTACAATTTTATATTAGTTTCAAGTGTAAAGTAGCATTTTAATACAATAGAAATAAATCAAGGGCTGATTGGATCTGGTGAGTATAGTTAAAAATATATTGTCTTTAACATGAAAAGATGCTCAACATCACCAGTCATTAGAGAAATGCAAGTCAAAACCACAATGAGTTATCACCCCACACCAGTCAGAACGGCCATCATCAAAAAGTCTACAAACAACAAACGCTGGAGAAGGTGTGGAGAAAAGGGAACCCTCCTATGCTGTTGGTGGGAATATAAATTGGTACAGCCACTATGGAGAACAGTATGAAGGTTTACCCAAAAACCAAACCTAGAGCTACCATACAATCCAGCAATCCCACTCCTGGGCACACATCCAGAGAAAAACATGGTTCGAAAGGATACATGCACCCCAGTGTTCACTGCAGTGCCGTTCACAATAGCCAAGACATGGAAGCAACCCAAATGTCCACTGACAGACGAATGGACAAAGAAGATGTGGTACATACCAATGGAATATTATTCAGCCATTAAGAAAGAAATAATACCATTTGCAGTAACATGGATGGACCCAGAGACTATCATACTAAGTGAAGCAACTCAGGCATGGAGAGACAAATACCATATATCGCTTATATGTGGAATCTGCTAGTGTTGGAGGGTCTCCTGCAGAGGTGGGGGATCGCCGTGGCTCACCGTGAGGACAAGGAAATCGGCAGCAGAAGTTTGGGGAAGCACCCCCCAACATGAGCCCTCCCAGAGTCCACCACCAGCCCGACCAAAGAGCCCAGGCAGGCTCCAGTGTTGGGTCACCCCATGTACATACTTTTTAATTTACTTGTTATATAACTTGGTCTGTTTTGTCCACCACTGAATCTCCAGCTTTTTAGAACAGTGCTTAGCATATAGTACGCACTTAATAAGTATTGCTGAAGGTTGCCCACTCTCACCACTCTTATTCAACATAGTTTTGGAAGTTTTTAGCCACAGCAATCAGAGAAGAAAAGGAAATAAAAGGAATCCAAATCGGAAAAGAAGAAGTAAAGCTGTCACTGTTTGCAGATGACATGATACTATACATAGAGAATCCTAAAGATGCTACCAGAAAACTACTAGAGCTAATCAATGAATTTGGTAAAGTAGCAGGATACAAAATTAATGCACAGAAATCTCTGGCATTCCTATATACTAATGATGAAAAATCTGAAAGTGAAATCAAGAAAACACTCCCATTTACCATTGCAACAAAAAGAATAAAATATCTAGGAATAAACCTACCTAAGGAGACAAAAGACCTGTATGCAGAAAATTATAAGACACTGATGAAAGAAATTAAAGATGATACAAACAGATGGAGAGATATACCATGTTCTTGGATTGGAAGAATCAACATTGTGAAAATGACTCTACTTCCCAAAGCAATCTATAGATTCAATGCAATCCCTATCAAACTACCACTGGCATTTTTCACAGAACTAGAACAAAAAATTTCACAATTTGTATGGAAACACAAAAGACCCCGAATAGCCAAAGCAATCTTGAGAACAAAAAATGGAGCTGGAGGAATCAGGCTGCCTGACTTCAGACTATACTACAAAGCTACAGTAATCAAGACAGTATGGTACTGGCACAAAAACAGAAAGATAGATCAATGGAATAGGATAGAAAGCCCAGAGATAAACCCATGCACATATGGTCACCTTATCTTTGATAAAGGTGGCAGGAATATACAGTGGAGAAAGGACAGCCTCTTCAATAAGTGGTGCTGGGAAAACTGGACAGGTACATGTAAAAGTATGAGATTAGATCACTCCCTAACACCATACACAAAAATAAGCTCAAAATGGATTAAAGACCTAAATGTAAGGCCAGAAACTATCAAACTCTTAGAGGAAAACATAGGCAGAACACTCTATGACATAAATCACAGCAAGATCCTTCTTGACCCATCTCCTAGAGTAATGGAGATAAAAACAAAAATAAACAAATGGGACCTAATGAAACTTCAAAGCTTTTGCACAGCAAAGGAAACCATAAACAAGACCAAAAGACAGCCCTCAGAATGGGAGAAAATATTTGCAAATGAATCAACTGACAAAGGATTAATCTCTAAAATTTACAGGCAGCTCATGCAGCTCAATAACAAAAAAATAAACAACCCAATCCAAAAATGGGCAGAAGACCTAAATAGACATTTCTCCAAAGAAGATATACAGACTGCCAACAAACACATGAAAGAATGCTCAACATCATTAATCATTAGAGAAATGCAAATCAAAACTACAATGAGATATCATCTCACACCAGTCAGAATGGCCATCATCAAAAAATCTAGAAACAATAAATGCTGGAGAGGGTGTGGAGAAAAGGGAACACTCTTGCACTGCTGGTGGGAATGTGAATTGATACAACCACTATGGAGAACAGTATGGAGGTTCCTTAAAAAACTACAAATAGAACTACCATATGACCCAGCAATCCCACTAACTGGGCATATACCCTGAGGAAACCATAATTCAAAAAGAGTCATGTACCAAAATGTTCACTGCAGCTCTATGTACAATAGCCCGGAGATGGAAACAACCTAAGTGCCCATCATCGTATGAATGGATAAAGAAGATGTGGCACATATATACAAAGGAATATTACTCAGCCATAAAAAGAAATGAAATTGAGCTATTTGTAATGAGGTGGATAGACCTAGAGTATGTCATACAGAGTGAAGTAAGTCAGAAAGGGAAAGACAAATACCGTATGCTAACACATATATATGGAATTTAAGAAAAAAAATGTCATGAAGAACCTAGGGGTAAGACAGGAATAAAGACACAGACCTACTAGAGAATGGACTTGAGGATATGGTGAGAGGGAAGGGGAAGCTGTGACAAAGCGAGAGAGAGGCATGGACATATATACACTACCAAATGTAAGGTAGATAGCTAGTGGGAAGCAGCCACATAGCACAGGGAGGTCAGCTCCGTGCTTTGTGACCGCCTGGAGGGATGGGATAGGGAGAGTGGGAGGGAGGGAGACGCAAGAGGGAAGAGATATGGGAACATATGTATATGTATAACTGATTCAATTTGTTATAAAGCAGAAACTAACACACCATTGTAAAGCAATTATACTCTAATAAAGATGTAAAAAAAAAAAGTATTGCTGAAAGATTGAATTTCCATATTTGATAGCTCTCCTTTATAAAAAAGACAAAACCCAGTATCATAGTGGTAGGATAAAAGCTATGTGCTCTAGTGTATCTGGTATTTTATCTTTATGTTAAATAGGTTTTACCATTTTATGTTTGGTAATTTTACTTAGTAATGGCTTTATCAATGATATATATTTTAACAGCCTAGTTATTAATGATATTATCTGATAGCAGTATGCTATTCTCTGTTGACTTGTATGTTTTCCCCTGGCTCTCAGTGGTTGTCAATGGAGAGGACCTGAGTAAAATATATCACAGATTATAACTTTAATATCATACATAATTGTTTGCATTCTTTTCAGTGTCTTAATTCTTTCCCAGACTTCAGTTGTCTTTGAGCTCACATTTATTGTTTCTCTTAATTTGTTTAAGAAGTACACATAGTCATTGACCTAGTGGTTAGTACTTCCCTGAGAACTCACTCTATCATGTAGTTACAAAAATTCTCACCATAAAATTATTTATAATGATAAATTGAAGACCATATAAATGTTATAGGTAAGCTTATTAGTTCATTAAATGTGTTTTATCCATAAATGTGATATGTAGTCATTAAAAAAGATAGTGTTGAGCTGTTTTTATTAACATATACATATATCTATGATTTTTTTTTTTTTTTTTTGGCCCCACCATGTGGCTTGTGGGATCTTAGTTCCCCAACCAGGGATTGAACCTGGGCCCCCGGCATTGAAAGTGCAGAGTCCTAACCACTGGGCTGCCAGGGAATTCCCAATATACCTATGATTTTTTTAATGAAAAAAGCAGGTTACAAGGAAGCACGTACAATATAATCTCATTTTTGTGGAGGAAAAATTAGATACTTGTATGTTTATAGGAAAAAAGTCTGAAGAATCCTATCCAAAATCAGAGAGCCAGATTAGCAGTCTTAGTTTGTGTCCAAGTCCGCTAGTAATTTTCCGGATCTTCATTTGTTTTGGTACCACTAACTGTAACTGTTAATTCTGGCTCCTGGGAAAGCCTCTGTCTTGTCCTGGGTATAAATAAATCACCTCTCCCCTTAGTTCAACAAAAGAAAAAGGCTGGAGCTTTTTTTAAAGGAACTTTTCTGGGAAAATAAACAAGTCACAGTGAAAGCATAGAAACCAAAGTGTTTACAGAACACACATTACTTTTTCCTACCCACCAAAACTAGCTTAGCTGATGCAGTTTATGGCACTCTAAAGTCCTTGTGGCAATTCTTTACCCAGATCTTTCTAGCCAAACCTAGTAAGTTGGAAGTTTTGATTCAGTACTACCACTTAGGAATGCTGTAGAAGAAAATGGGATGACAAAGAAAAATGTATATAAAATATTAAATAAAAAATTAGATTATAAAATAGTATATATGATGGTATCCTAATTTTGTTTATGGTATATGGTGTAATGTACAGAAAAAAACAAACAAAACAGATAATCTTGAAATGGTAGCAGTGGTTATCTTTAAGTGGTAGAATTACAGCTCATTTTAAATTTCTTTCTGGTTCTCTATTTTTCTAAATTTTTACAGAAATGTAGTAATTCACGTCAAACTTATAAGGCTCCAGATTACCACAGTCACGTCCTCAGGTTCCTCCTTGGTGGATTCAACCAGCCTCAGATTGTATACTATATTTGCACTGCGTGGTTGTTTGAATCCCCAGATGCAGAACCATGGATAAGGAAGACTGACTAAGGGACTTGAGCATGGGGGTGGGGTCGGGTGTCCTGGAACCAGTCCCCCATGGATGTCAAGGCTTGACTGTATAGTTTCTGCTACAGACATGCCGTGTTTTATTGTGCTTAGCTTTACAGTACTTCACAGATCGTGTTTTTTACAAATTGAAGGTTTGTGGCAATCCTGTGTCAAGCAAATCTATCAGTGCCATTTTCCCAACAACATTTGCTCTTTTCATTGTCTCTGTGTCACATTTTGGTAATTCTTGCAATATTTCAAACCTTCCACCAGCAAAAAGATTACGACTTGCTAAAGGCTCAGGTAATGTTTAGTATTTTTTAACAATGAAGTATTTTTAAATTAAGGTGTGTACACATTGATTTTTAGACATAATTCTACTGTACCCTTAATAGACTACTGTATAGTGTAAACATTACTTTTATATGCACTGGGAAACCAAAAAAATGCATGCAACTCACTTTATCGTGATATTCACTTTATTGCAGTGGTCTAGAACTGAACCTGCAATATCAAAGGTATGCCTGTATATCAGTTCTAAACTCCTCTGGATGTTTTATAAAGGCTCTTTCTTTTTTTTTTTTTTTTTGGCTGCACCACATGGCATGTGGGATCTTAGTTGCCCAACCAGGGATCGAACCCATATATAAAGGCTCTTTTTAATCCAGCTTTTTCTACCTATCTAAATCTTCATAGTTTTGCCTCTGAATAGTCACCTTGTTCTTGGGCAGGAGACATTATTAAATAAAGCTAAGAACATGTATGATCACTTCCTGTTTAGTATTGAAAGTACCCTCTCTTGTCTTTTGGTTTATGTAGTACTGGAGCCAGCTAGGGTCCAACAGTGATCCACAAGTTTGTACATTGTGACTGACTTCTCTTTCCAGTATATCTACCAGATGCTTAGTTGTCCTCAGAGTCTGTTAGCAAATCAAAATGGTGTTAAACCTGGGAAAGTACTGCTCTTTAAAGATGTTAGCTGATGGTTGTTATTTAGCTGTCTTATGTGCATTGGTGGGTGTTGGGCATTGCAGCTGGCAATACAAACAAGGAAATGGGGGAACACAGTAAGATATAGAAAACCTCAACTTTCTGTAAATTTGAATGGGTTGCTTTCTTAGAGTGAATTTTAAACTTCTTGGGTCCTTAAGTTTAGAAATCTGTATAATAATAAATGAAATACAGTCACTGAAATAAACTTTGAGGATTATAAAAATAACCCAAGTATACTAGTTAGGACTGACGAGGCTGTTATTTATTAACAAATAATCCCCAAATTGCAATTGCTTAAAGCAATAAAGTTTCATTTATTGTTCACATTACAGACTGATGCAGGTTGCATGATTCTCTTTGCAGCTCTCTCTAAGCAGTGTCCTCTTCCATTATTTGATGCCACTATCTTCATATGTAGCCTCCTAATTTGTGACAGAAGGGAAGAGAGATTGTAGGTGATTTGCACAGAAGATTTTATTGGCATAGTTGGAAGTGGCTCATTCTGTTTCACTTACATTCTTAGGGTTAGAACCTAGTTTCGTGGCACATAAAAGTAAGGAAGGCTTATCTTCCTCTGTGCCTAGGAAAAATATAATGAAATGGGGTCACAAAGCATCGTGTCTGCCACACCAGAGTTTTAGAAGAATAAAATGTGCCACTAACCATATCTTATAGATGGGCTCTCTATTTTTTTTCTCTTTATCTGTTTGTCTTCTCTCTAGTTTCCTTCTTGCTCTCTGTCTTTCTGTCACATTAAGCTGCCCAAGGTTGCAATGGAGTGAGTGAAAAATGATCTCTCTCCCTATTGCCTTTATTTCTTAAGGGAGAAGCAAGTCCCAACTCTAAGTAAGTACATCTTGGCTAGTAAAGCTTTTTGTACAAAACTTAAAAATTCCCTTTTCAGGAACCCTCTTGCACTGCTGGTGGGAATGTAAATTGATACAGCCACTATGGAAAACAGTATGGAGGTTCCTTAAAAAACTACAAATAGAACTACCATACGACCCAGCAATCCCACTACTGGGCATATACCCTGAGAAAACCATAATTCAAAAAGAGTCATGTACCAGAATGTTCATTGCAGCTCGATTTACAATAGCCAGGATATGGAAGCAACCTAAGTGTCCATCATCGGATGAATGGATAAAGAAGATGTGGCGCATATATACAAAGGATTATTACTCAGCCATAAAAAGAAACAAAATTGAGTTATTTGTAGTGAGGTGGATGGACCTAGAGACTGTCATACAGAGTGAAGTAAGTCAGAGAAAAACAAATACCATGTGCTAACACATATATATGGAATCTAAGGGAAAAAAAAGGTCATGAAGAACCTAGGGGTAAGATGGGAATAAAGACACAGACCTACTAGAGAATGGACTTGAGGATATGGGGAAGGGGAAGGGGAAGCTGTGACAAAGTGAGAGAGTGGCATGGACATATATACACTACCAAACGTAAAATAGATAGCTAGTGGGAAGCAGCCACATGGCACAGGGAGATCAGCTCGGTGCTTGTGACCACCTAGAGGGGTGGGATAGGGAGGGTGGGAGGAAGGGAGACCCAAGAGGGAAGAGATATGGGAACATATGTATATGTATAACTGATTCACTTTGTTATAGAGCAGAAACTAACACACCATTGTAAAGCAATTATACTCCATTAAAGATGTTAAAAAAGAATTCCCTTTTCAAAACTAAAATCTGAACTTCTTGAATCAGTCATATTTAGTTTTTATTTAAAATCTGAGCAGCTTAGAGTAGCATATTCTCATAGCTTTGCCTAATCTATAAATGTCAATTTTTATTTATACCATCCATATAAAAAGGTCTCACTGTATCTGAAGAGATTCATTTATTTATTCATTCATCAAATTTTAATTGAGCTCCTGTTATATGCCAGGCACTATTCTAGGTATTGGGGATATAGTGATGAACAAGACAGAACTCCTATCTTGTATTCTGGTCAGATTTATTGATCATCAAAATCTGTGATGGATGGTGCAGTATATCAATTAGTAACCATAAATTAATTAGTTAATATGCCAACTATAAGGATTACAAAATTAGAGTAAGCATCATAGGATTAGTGCAATGTAAACAGATTCATGGTGGTTGGTATTTAGAAACCGTAATATCACGGGGAATAATATGGATCTGTTTTTAATTTTAGCTTTAAAGAAACCCCCTGTTTCCTTTTCTCAATATGAAAGTCATCAAGTAGTCTCCCATCTTCCAACTGGACAACCTTTCTCCCCAAATATGGTTCCAGGTATGAAGTCTTATTCTTAAAATTCCATTTGAAAATCAATTTTCTGGTCATGTATTGTTACATAGTGAATAAAACATGTCATTTAGCAGCACAGTGAAGTATCATTCATTATTCTAGTTAACTTTGTATATTATCAAATGACTGATAAAAGCTCAGGGAGAGATCATTACAAAATGAACTTTGTCTACTGGACTATTAAGAGTGGAAGAATTATTTGTTTTGCCACTCTGGACTACGTTCCCTTTCATCACTACCAGTATATATGTATTTACCTTCTCCAAAATGTGTTCAAGTTTATCTCACAGAGGCCTTCTATAAAATGAGATCCACCTGTATTAAACTCCCTACTCTGTACTTATCTGTGTGTTTTCTACTGAATACCTACTCAATTTTACAGAAATGTTCCCCTAAAATGAGAATTGATATGCTTAAAATTAATTGTAATAAAGATCTAAATCGAGGCTTTGATGAGTTAAAAAGGGAGGTGGGGAAAGAAAAGTTATATCCAGGAGATACTAATAAGAAAGAATCAAGAGTTAACAGTTATGTCGCTGTGTAAATGAAAATGACTTCAAGATTAGAAATTCTAAAAGCCTTATTGGATTTTGGAGATTTCTGACAGCAATATAGAATTTGAAGGGAAGAAAAGTTACAGGTATCACTGCCATTTTATTCTTTGGGTTTCTACTATTGATATATATTCCATTGATGAATAGGTTTATAATCAATGCTAAAGATACCCTCCTGGGAATGATTAGTAAACTTCACACAACTAAAATCACATTGGTTATAAGATTTGATTAAAGAAATAAAATAAAGCTTTTAAAAAAAGCTACCTGACTACCCAGTATCAGATAACAGTGTCTTACCTTTTCTCAGGTACGTCTTATGAAATTCTTCTGCAAAATATGACCTTAATTTGATGTTTTTATGCCATAGATTCTCATGTAAACCACAATGGAAACCCCAGAACTTCAAAACAGAAGCCTTCCAATCCTCTTCAGCATTTAATTCCAGGCCCTAACTTGGAGAGTGAACCCAGAATTCAAGCATATATTCTAAAGCAGGCTACTAAGGATCGAGCCGGTGATCTCCATAAATTGAAGCAAAGTAAGAATCAGTTGATGAATATTATGCTGAAAAGATTTCTTTAAATATAATATATTTATTTACAAGTCTGAATTAAGGTCTACATTATTATAATCTCTAACTAATGGATGTATAGTGAAGTTATATACATACAAAGAGAAAGTACGACAGTTGTAAAATTTAAAAAGAAAAGTAGGTTTTAAATGGATAGAGATATTTTAAAGAACACTTTCAAAAACTTCTCTTGTTCTCCAGTGTTAAAAAATAAATTTCAGGTGAGTTGATTTTAAAAAATGCTATTAGTTCTTATGAATGTAAAATTTTTCTGAGAAGTGAGGCAAGATATATTTTCTTAGGCTAATATATGAAAACTTTGATTAGAAAGGAGGGAAGATAAAGAGTTTTGAAAAATGAGTTCTGGAAGAAATAAAGACTGCCATGGTAGAAAGTTCAATGCTGTTTCCTTTTCCATTCCCTCCAATTGCAGTTTGCTTCATTTAGGTGCTAGAAGTGAAAGAAATTGAACAAACTCATAATACTGTGTAATAATGTTTGACTGCTTAATTGTTTCAGAGGTATTGATTATGATAAATGGACAATACCTGTTAATCTGCATAATTTTCTAATTGGTAGATTTTCAAGATGTATAAGAAAAAATTCCAGTAGTAGACAGAATTGGGGACAGGACAGTGGCTCTTAGACCAGCTCTCTTAAACTGTACTTTTCACTGCTTCTGCTTTTTAAGGCTTCTTCCCTTCAACTTCTGAATAGACAGAATGTCTGAAAGCTCCAGTTTGCTTTTGTTTACTTTTAATGATGGCTTCTATGGCAACAACTCTTCAGAGCGGTGTTTAGGCATTTACTTGTACACAGGTTGTTTGTACTGTGATAACTGCACAGTGTTACATTTTTTAATTGGTCTTATGACAATTATTCATATTTCTGCATCTATATGAATATATTGTTTGTGTACATTTAATTGACTTTCCTTCCTTGACATTTTAATGCGTATCCGTGTATCTTGACTGAAGTATTATATAAAAAATGTTTTTATTTACAAGAATATGGTTAACATTTTAAATACAGTGAAAAAATATTTCCTCCAAATCTTGTTGGGGAATTGGCTTCAAAACTTTTATCTCAACAAAAAGAGGTTTATAGTAAGGTCAGAATCTTACTAAGATAAAATATCTTAATTTGATCACTTAAGATTTTCTTCTACTTATAGTTTATTCTATAAAAATTGTTATTGTTGTCTTACCTCTCTTTTTTTTAACCAGTCTTTGGGTAAAGAATGTGTGTGGAAAATGATCACCAGGAAATTACTACATTCCACAATTTTTTTTTTTTTTTTTTCTGTCTGTGCCGTGTGGCATGTGGGTTCCTAGTTCCCCAACCAGGGATCAAACCCGTGCTCCCTGCAGTGGAAGCATGGAGTCCTAACCACTGGACCACCAGGGAATTCCCTACAATTTATTTTTAAAAGAGCCTATTGAGTTTTAAAATCTTACTCCGAATTCTTTTCAATGTATATATAGAGTTGAAATCAATGTGAGCACTATTTTGTGATTTACTTTGGCATTATTTCTTACCTGTGTTTTAACCTATCAAATAGTTATGTAGTTGTGATTTAAAAATATACATATAGGGCTTCCCTGGTGGCGCAGTGGTTGGGAGTCCGCCTGCCGATGCAGGGGACGCGGGTTCACACCCCGGTCCGGGAAGATCCCACGTGCCGTGGAGGGCTGGGCCCGTGAGCCATGGCCGCTGAGCCTGCGCGTCCGGAGCCTGTGCTCCGCAACGGAAGAGGCCACAGCAGTGAGAGGCCCGCGTACC
>NW_006795213.1:163030-213126 GCF_000442215.2 Lipotes vexillifer | reverse complement strand
CCGGGAGGATCCCACATGCCGCGGAGCGGCTGGGCCCGTGAGCCATGGCCGCTGGGCCTGCGCGTCCGGAGCCTGTGCTCCGCGACGGGAGAGGCCGCGGCAGTGAGAGGCCCGCGTACCGCAAAAAAAAAATAATAATAATAAGTTCATTTAGCTCTCTTTGATTATTTAAATTATTTTGTATTTTCTTATGTTAGATGTCATGATTATGAATATCTTTTTTTCAAATTATTTCCTGCTTCTCCTACTTTGGGTATTCCTTTAAAAGTGTAGTCCCCTAACTGAATTTATTAGGTCAAAGTACTTGACTAACTTTATAGCTCCTGTTACATAATGTCAGATTGTTCTCTAGAACAGTTTTACAATGTCACTAGAGACGTTTACATTTATTTCTTTTCCTAAGACTCGGCCACATTTGCTTTTAACTCTTTTGTAAGGCATTTAGAATATAATGATTCCTTAAGGGTGTTTTAATAGGCATTTACTTTCTGGTGGCCTGTCCATTTTTATGTGAGGAATTATACTATAATTATATCTTGGTATATAATCTGTGCATCACTTTTGACCACTGAGCCTGATAACTTTGGAGATTGATGCTATACCTTTCTGTCAAATCTTTATCAATAATTCAGATGCTAACCTTTGATAAATTAACTTTACTGCAGTTTCCTCTTCTGCCTTTTGTGATATTGAGACTTTATTATATCATGCAAATGATTTTTTTAGAAATTAAAAATAAGTTTAAAATTGTGGTAAAATACATATAAAATTCACCAAAGTGCACAATTCAGCGGTATTTAGTACATTTATAATGTGCAATCATTACAACTGTCTAGTTCCAGAAAGTATTCATCACTACAAAAGAAAACCCTGTACCCATTAAGCAGTCACTCCCCATTTTCTCCTACCCACAGTCCTTGGCAATGACTAACCTATTTTCTAACTATGGATTCACCTGGAATCCTGGATATTTCATGTAAATGGAATCATACAATATGTAGCCTTTTGTGTCTGGCTTCTTTTTCTTAGCGTACTGTTTTCAAAGTTCAGCCATGTTGTCACAGGTATCAGTACTTTATTTCTCTTATGGCTGGATAATATTCAATTGTATGAATACATTTTGTTTATCCATTCATCTGTAGATGGGTATTTGGATTGTTTCCACTTTTTGGCTATTGTGAATAGTGCTGCGATGAACATTCATTTACAAGCTTTTGTTGAACACTTGTTTTCAATTCTTTAGGTGTGTACCTAGATGTAGAATTGCTGGATTATATGGTAATTCTATGTTTAGCTTTATAGGAAACGGCCAAACTATTTTCCACAGCAGGTGCACCATTACGGTTCCATCAGCAATGCACGAGAGCTCCAGTTTCTCGACATCCCTGTCAACACTATCAGTACTTTCCACTGTTGCTGTTGTTTTTACTGTTGCCATCCTGGTGCCTGTGAAGTGGTATCTCATTGTGATTTTCATTTGCATTTCCCTAATGACTAATGACATTGAGCATCTTTTCAAGTACTTGTTGGCCATTTGTATATCTTCTTTAGAGAAATGTATATATTCAAGTCCTTTGCCCATTTTAAAATTGGGTTGTTTGTCTTTGCTCTTGAGTTTTAAGCATTATTTATATATTCTGAATACTAAACCCTCATCAGATGTATGATATGCAAATATTTTTACCCATTCTATTATGTTTTTTCACTCTCTGATAGTGTTCTATGATGCACAATGTTTTAAATTTTGATGAAGTCCAGTTTATCTATTTTTCTTTTGTTGTTCATGCTTTTGGTGTCATATCTAAGAAAGCTTTGCCAAATCAAAAAGGTCATGTTTTCTTCTAAGAACCTCATAGTTTTCGCTCTTTTTTTTAACTTGAGGTATAATTGATTTACAATATTATATTAGTTTCAGGTGTACAACATGATAATTCAGTGTTTGTATACATTGCAAAATGGTCACAACAATAATAGTTTTAGCTCTTATATGTAAGTTTTTGATCTATTTTAAGTTAATATTTATATACGGTATGAGGTAAGGATCCAACTATGTTCTTCTGTGCATCACTATTCGGTTGTCCTAGCACTATTTGTTGAAGACACCTTCTTTCTCCATTGAACAGTCTTGGTTTCCTTGTTGAAAATCAGTTGACCACACATGTATGGGTTTATTCTGGATTCTTAATTCTGTTCCATTGAGACCAGATGCCAGGAGCACACTGTTTTGATTACTATCACTTTGTAATAAGTTTTGAAATTGGGAACTGTGAGTCTTCCAACTTTGCCCTTCTTTATAAGATTATTTTGACTGTTTGGCATCTCTTACAATTCCATGTGAATTTTAGGATCTGCTTGTCTATTTCTACTAAAGAGACAGTTGGGATTTTAATAGGAATTACATTAAATCTGTAGATTACTTTGCGGAGTATTATCATTGGAACAATATTAGGTCTTCCAATCCATGAAGATGGGATGTCTTTCCATTTATTTAGGGTATCTTTAATTTTCTTCAGCAGTTTTTGTAGTTTTCAGTGTACAAGTCTTATGCCTCCTTGGTTAAATTTATTCCTAAACATTTAATTCTTTTTTATGTTATTGTAAATTAAATTGTTCTCTTAATTTCCTTTTCAGATTGTTCGTTGCTAGTGCATAGAAATATGACTGATTTATTTGTTTCCTTGGCTTTTGGTTTTAAAATTTTTAATGCAAATTTCTAAGAATTGCTAATATTTGGGTTCATCTTAGAATGGTATTTTACTTTCACTCTTTTAGAAATAATAGTGTTTTTAAATATACTGTAAATATATACCTATGTTATATACATTAGCATATACATAAACATATGTGTATATATATATATAAAAAATCAATATTTTGAATATGATGCAAAAATTTTATGAGTATTTTACATCAACTACATTTTTTTTTCTTTTTACCTTTTGACGTCCCTTCACCCATTTCTCCCATGTCCCCACCCCCAACCTCTGCCAACCACCAATCTGTTCTCTGTATCTATGAGCTTGATTTTTTTTTTTTTCTTTTTGGCTGCATTGGGTCTTCATTGCTGTGGGCTTTCTCTAATTGTGGCAAGCGGGGGCTACTCTTTGTTGCAGCGTGCGGGCTTCTCATTGCAGTGGCTTCTCTTGTTGCTGACCACGGGCTCTAGACACAGGAGCTTCAGTAGTTGCAGCACATGGACTCAGTAGTTGCGGCACGTGGGCCCTAGAGCACACAGGATTCAGTAATTGTGGTGCGTGGACTCAGTAGTTGCGGCACGCAGGCTCGCGGGCTGGGCTCTAGGACGTGCAGGCTTCAGTAGTTGTGGCTCGCAGGCTTAGTTGCTCCATGGCATATGGGATCTTCCCAGACCAGGGATCAAACCTGTGTCCCCTGTATTGGCAGGCAGATTCTTAACCACTGTGCCACCAGGGAAGTCCCTATGAGCTTGATTTTTATTTGTATGTTTTACTTTTTCTTAGATTCTACATATAAAAGAGATCATATGGTACTTACTTATTTCACTTGGCATAATACCATCAAGGTTCAACCATGTTGTTGCAAATAGCAAGATTTCATTCTTTTTTGTTGCTAAATAATATTTCATTGCATATATATACCACATTTTCTTTGTCCATTCATCCACCAATGGACACTTAGGTTGTTTCCATATCTTGGCTATTGTAAATAATGCTGCAATGAACATGGGGGTTCCTGTTTCAAGTTAGTGTTTTCATTTTCTTCAGATAAGTACCCAAAATGGAATTGCTGGATCATATGGTAATTCTATTTTTAATTTTTTGAGGAACCTTCATACTGTTCCATAGTGGTTACACCAATTTACACTCCTACCAAGAGCATAAGGGTTCCCTTTCCTCCACATTTCTCCAGTAATGACTGATTTTTGTTTGTTGATCTTGTATCCTGCAACTTAGCTGAACTTAACACAATAGGTTTTTATTTGTGTATATTCCAACATATCCATCTTGACTCTTATGACAACTTTCATTTCTTTTATTGAAAATCATCTGTCCTTTTTCTGGCTGTAAATATACTACTCAATTTTCATTTATTTTTTTTTACCACGAATGGATTATTTGACCTCTTTGGAATATACAGTGATCCAAATTTAGTTTTCTCTATCTTGATAACCATTTGTCCCAGGATTATTATTTATTTTCCCTTTGTGATATTTACTTTTGGTTTATCTTGTACACACGTAAACTCACATTAAATTATTTCACTATTTTTATCTCTCTCTAGAATTTCCATTTTTTTCCATTTCTTGTCTTTATCCCTAGCATATGGTACGATTCTGATACCAGTTCCAGTGTGTGTGGGTTTTTCCCACACCACTAAGCAATTCTCTAACACCAGCTGGGTATCTACAGTTTAACTCAATTCTGACACTATCTACCTGGAGACAGCCTCAGATCTCACAGGTTAAGGGCTCAGTCCTCCCCCACTTCAGATGCCAATTACAAGTCCAGATTGTTGCCTATATTTCTGACTGACTGGATGGAGATCTAAGGTACCAACAGCTGCTTTCTTGGGTGCAGTTAATTTGCTGGAGCAGCTTACAGAAGTCGGAGAAACATTTTACTTAATAGATTACCAGCTTATAAAAACTATAACTCAGGAGGAGCCATATGGAAGAGTTGCATAGGACAGCACAGAGCTTCCATGCCTGTTCCAAGCATGCCAATCTCCCCAAATCTCCATGGGTTTTTATGGAGGCTTCATTACACAGGCAATACACATTCATTACATTGCTTTATAATAATCTGAACCTACCTTAAAATTTTTAAAAAACTAAGTTTTTCTCTGTTCTTCCAGAAGAATTTCACTGTCAGTTTATCAAGTTCTATGACTAGCCTCAAATATAGTTTTAATTACAATTTTATCCTTTTTTTTAATCCTTACTGTTTTCTTCTTTGGTTTTATCCTTTTCAAAATCATATTTGCCTAAAAGTTTCTATATAGTAGAAGAATTATTTAAAATAAACATTTGGGACTTCCTGGCAGTCCAGCAGTTAAGACTCCGTGCTTCCACTGCAGGGGGTGCAGGTTCCATCCCTGGTCAGGGAACTAAGATTCTGCATGCTGCACAGAGTGACCAAAAAGGAAAAATAAAATAGAATAGAATAGAAAACAAATATTTAAGGTATATACAAGGAACTGTTACCAGAAGGGGGACTCCTTCCAGGGTCCTAGAGTGGTCTCTTGTCTAACACTTGGAAATGAATTGTCCATGGAGACACATTTACTGACAAAGCAAAAGACTTTATTGGAAAGGAGTGCTCGAGCAGAGAGCAGCAAGGTAAGGGAACCCAGGATAACTGCTCTGCCACTTGGCTTGCAGTCTCAGGTTTTATGGTAATAGGGCTACCTTTCTGGGTTGTCTCTGGCCAATCATCTTGCCTGTGCCCATATTTGGTCCTATTCAAGGCCCTTCCTGATGGCATGTGCATCTCTCAGTCAAGGTGGTTTCCAGCAGGAGGGTTTCTGGGAGGTTGGCAGGACATATTATGGACTGGTGTCTCCTCCCTTCTTTGGGAACCAAATTCTCCTGCTTGGTTTGTGGTGGCAACACTGTGTTCATTATCAGGACCTCCTGTTGTGAGACTACTCTTGCAGGTGGTTATTATCATGTCTGGCCAAGGTGGGTGGTTTTGGTCAGTGGTTTCCTAATAGCACCATTAGAGATAATCTAATGCCCTGTTACTCACTACTCTGGACTAGCAGCATCCACATCACCTGTGATTGTTAAGAAGATTTCAGACCCTACCCTAGACCTTATTTATATTAACATTAAAGTTTGAGATTCCACTATCATGTGATTTCTTCATTTTACAGACAAGAAAATTTAGATCCAGAGTGTTTAATTTACTTGAGGCAAATAGTGGAACAACCAGGACTATTATCTAGGTCCCTTATCTTCAGGTTCACTGCTTTTTCACTGTATCACACTACCTCTATACTTTTAAAGTTTTGGAAAAATTCTTTAATAGTTCCTTTTCTTGTTCTATTTCTGGCAAACTCCTAATTGTACTTTAAAGCTGTGCTCTGCTGGCATCTATTTGATAAAGCCCTTCTCATATCCCTGCTATCTTGACCAAATCAATCATTCCCTTCTCACTGTATAGTTGACCCTTGAACAACATGGATTTGAACTGCATGGGTCCACTTATATGTGGATTTTTTCACTAGTAAATACTACAGTACTGTGCAGTCTGCAGTTGATTGAATCTGAGGATGTGGTTGCTGCATGTATGGAGGTGCAACTTTAAATTACATGTAGATCTTTGACTGTGCAGAGGGTCAGTACCCCTAACCCCCATGTTGTTCAAGGGTCAACTGTACTTTAATCCATTGAACATATTATCATTAGTGTATATACCACATCATTTTGTAATTAACTGTTGAAGGGGAGGAAAAAATTTTCCATGACCTTTTTAGGATCCCTGGCTGGGTCTGAAAATTAAACTGAGAAAGATTAACAGGAAAAAAAAAAACCTACAAATTTATTTAACGTGACACAGGGCCCTTCATAAGGAAAAGGAGACCCAAATAAATGGTCAAACCTGAATTTTTATTTTAAAAAAAACTTAAAACAGTAAGTATATATATATGTGAAATAATTAGTAGTACATAAAATTTAATCATTTTACATTATAAACATGATTTATGCAGAAGTGGTTTAGTTTAGAGAAATTGGCATTATTATTACTGACATCATTTGGATATAACTGAGAAAAAATATAAGATGAATAAAAAGTTTTTGGAACATGATATCCAAGAAAGTTTTTTTTTGGTTTTGGTTTTTGTTTCTGTTTTTTGCAGTACGCAGGCCTCTCACTGTTGTGGCCTCTCCCGTTGCAGAGCACAGGCTCCGGACATGCAGGCTCAGCGGCCATGGCTCACGGGCCTAGCTGCTCCGTGGCATGTGGGATCTTCCCGGACCAGGGCACGAACCCGTGTCCCCTGCATTGGCAGGCGGACTCTCAACCACTGCGCCACCAGGGAAGCCCCCAAGAAAGTTTTTAATCTTCGTTTTGTTTTCAGTCAGTGTGAAGGTGGCTTTCTCCAGGTCATTGTGCAATAAGCTATTGGTACAAACCAAAACATGATTATGGAAATACTGTATGAGTTTACCCACCCTTTTACTGAGAATTTCCTCTCTATTGTCTCCTCCCCTTAGTGAAATAACTTCAAATTCCCTAATTTCAACATATTCCATAATAATATGTCTAACTATAAAATTATATGTTTACATAATATGTATATGTAAAATATATATACATACACACAACACTTAATACTCATGCAAATATTAGAGAAAAGTAAGAGATTCTTTAAGATACTTTTTTTTTTTTTTTTGAGGTACACGGGCCTCTCACTCCTGTGGCCTCTCCCATTGCGGAACACAGGCTCCGGACGTGCAGGCTCAGCGGCCGTGGCTCACGGGCCCAGCCGCTCCACGGCATGTGGGATATTCCTGGGCTAGGGCACGAACCTGTGTCCCCTGCATCAGCAGGCGAACTCTCAACCACTGCGCCACCAGGGAATCCCTAAGATACATTTTTAAAGGCAGGAAAAAAGAGGCAGAGGGAGAGATATCCATTCAGTTTAAACAGAGAAAGGCAGAAGACAGATCACATATTTCATTGAATCTGAAAGTCATTAATTTTAAGTTCAACAATTTTTTTTTTTTTTTTGGCCACTCCATACAGCCTGCAGGATCTTAGTTCCCTGACCAGGGATCAAACCCATGTCCCCTGCAAAGGAAGTGTGGAGTCTTAACCACTGGAATGCCAGGGAAGTCCCAACACATTTTTTTTTTTTTACCACCAAGAAAGGAAAAAAGTTGCTGCCAATTACACTATGACACATCACTGATTTGAAGGTGTATCCTGATGTTAGCAGTATTAAATGTGAAAAAGTCCATCTTAGAATCAATGAAATGTATATGTAGTATTTTTTGTCTTTTTTCTATTTTGAGTGATATCTTCTTTCTTAAAAATCCATTTTCAAGATTAATATTTTAGATTAACATTAGGGTAAGTTTTACCTCCAAGTAACTGAAATGGTAAATGAGAATGTCAGTATGCTGCGAAAGTTTCCTTTTTTCATGAATTATCTCTGAAATCTAAAACGTGTTTAGTGACCCGTTCATAAAGAAAAGGTTTCCTTTGCCAATAAACAAGTTAAAGATTTGATACAAATGAGTGATCATTATTCATGTCTGGAACTTCATGGGCTCAGCCCTCCAAGTTAATAATTAATGCAGAATTGGGAACATATTTGCCTACTTTTTGTTTCTTCTAGATTAGTGTTCGAAGTGCAAATCTATATTATTAGGCTAATTTCCCCTTCCAATTTATTATTTTTTTAATTAATTTTTATTGGAGTGTAGTTGCTCTACAATGTCGTGTTAGTTTCTACCGTACAGCAAAATGAATCAACTATACGTATACATATATGTCCTCTTTTTTGGATTTCCTTCCTGTTTAGTTCACCACAGAGCACTGAGTAGAGTTCCCTGTGCTATACCGTAGGTTCTCATTAGTTATCTATTTTATACATAGTATCAATAGTGTATATAAGTCAATCCCAATCTCCCAATCTCCCCTCCCTTCCCTCTTGGTATCCATACATTTGTTCTCTACGTCTGTGTCTATTTCTGCTTTGCAAATAAGGTCGTCTATACCATTTTTCTGGATTCCACATATATGCGTTAATATACGATATTTGTTTTTCTCTTTTTGACTTCACTCTGTATGACAGTCTCTAGGTCCATCCACATCTCTACAAATGACCCATTTTCGTTCCTTCTTATGGCTGAGTAATATTCCATTTCCCCCTCCAGTTGAGAACCCTTCAACAAATTTGTTATTCAGTCTTCAAAAGAAATGTATTTATCTTGCCCAAATTAATGGGAGTCTTAGACAGCTGAATATTCCTTCCAGATTCTTTGGGGTTTTTTTTATTAGCTGTTACATAATTAAATAGTGCAATCTGGTATCTCACTATGGTACAGACAGATTTTAGGACCAACTATTCCTTTTCCAATCAATGCTAAATACTTAGCATTGAATGTTTTTCAATAATAGGCTTGATGAAGAGTGGAAAGGTATGATAGGACAAAGGATATGAAGTAAGTGTAGTAAACTGGGAGAAATTTAGCAAGGCTCATTTGTTCAGATTCTTCTTGATGTTCTTCTGTCTTGGATATAAGGATATTCCTTTACTCCAGGTATAGGGAGGATACCACTCACATGAGGGTTTTATGATCTGCTTCAGGGAAAGGTCAGAAAGTCCTTTCTGCACATGCCATTTCTCAAATTCCTTCAGCTTGAAATATTTGATATTTCAAGGTGCTATATTTTCAGGTTGCATGACCTGAAACCTGTCGTTCCCCTGTCTGAAAGTTCCATATGAAGTTTCACAATCCAGAAACTGAGTTGTTAGCTTGCTCCATAACCCATTGAACTAGTCTCAGTCCTGGGTATTTCAAGGGAAACATAAGAAAAACAAAGGTTAATGGTTGGTACAAACTGTAAACTCATTTTTTTAGTCCAGAAGACAGTCAATCAAGAAGATTTTCTAGATGTTGGACTTGAAGCATCTTCAGATGCTTCATATTGCATTGGCAATATGACAGCTTTTCCTTGAATATCTGGTAATGACATCAGGTGATCTGTTGAACTTTCTAAGTGGCCTAAATGGCAACAGGCACAAAGGTTGTCCATACATGAACTGTTGTGGTGATTTCTCTGAAGTTTATATCAAACTGTCCATCTTCAGCTTGCAAGGCTTTGGGAAAAGGACAGTTTTAAGTTTTAATGATTCAAAGTTAGAAGGGGTGAGAAAAATTGGAAACTTTAATTTGGAGAGTTGCAGCCAGATATTGAAGGAAACTAAAAGGATTCCGCATCTAGTCTAGTTTGCAGGTAGGTAACAAGATCTTAAAGACAATAAATAGGACTAGTATTTAATAGCCACAAGGGTTTACTGTCATTTTCTATTGAAGCATCATTTTTCTCTCTGTAGTCACCCCATTTCTATCAATGATAATCAAAGACTATTTTTCAAAATAAGTCTAGTCTCATTAAACTTGGCCTGATTATTTATGTGAGTACAAGAATAGTGATTGACCACATAGGTCTTTTGAGTTTTCTTTGCTGGAGCTTTTCTTAAGGATTCTCAGATAGGATTTTTAAAAGCCTCTGGAGGTGAGGAAGCCAAGCCAGAGACTCGCCTTCAGACTTCGCCTGCAGTACCTGGAGACAATTCCTATCTTCTTGAGGTTTACAAGATATCCTGAAGTTCCTGGGCCTGCCAGGAAGTGAACTTCCTTATTCATCTGTAAGGCTGGGAACTTTGTATACCAGGTATAAGCTAGTTTTTCCGAGGGGGGATGGGGGCACTTTATAAGTGTTGACACTTTAAACCCAGCCCTAGTTCCATGAAGCTGTCTGGTCATATCTGATTTTATGCATCATTCTCAAATATGACATTCTAGTCAGAGCCTTGGTAATATAGCCGAAGTTTCCAATTTTGTTCTATTACAAGGAGAGCAGATTCTTACTGAACTTAAAATAACTATATTGCCATGAAAACAAGATTTCTGACTAAGAGCTCCTGAATTCTGGAGGGATTAGGTAGGGAGAAAAAGTAGTTGTTTTATCTTTATTCACAAAAGTATACTTTTGTGAATAAAGATAAATAACACCAAATTGCTGTGTTATAGATAGCTTAAGAGATAAGAGCAAAGGGTTTCCTTAAATCTGGAAAACAAAAGATTAAAGGACCTCAATGTTGGGTAGTGTGTCCTGAATCCTATAACTCTTTGTATACATGTCTTCTCTGCTAGAGTGGTAACTCACAAGGGCAGGAACTGTGTCTTATTCTTTTTTATTTTTCTAGCCTTGCATGTACATAGTAAACATTTGTTAAACTTACTGCATTACTTTTGGAATTTTATATTTCTGTAGTTAGTCACACAATCAAAATGATTACTTGGTCATAAATTATATAATACATGAGAAGTTCCCTACTTTTAATTTCTTTATTCTAAAATTCTTAGTCCTGAATCTTTTATAGTCTCTCTTTTTTTAAATTGTAGTTTACAGATTGTTTAAATTTTTTTTAATTCTCCAAAAACCCAACTACTAATTTTGCCACTTTTTAATTTTCAATCTGCCTTTTATTTTATTCTTTGCTATTTGTAACTTGTCACTTTATTCCCCTTTTAAGTTTTTGGACAGATACTTAATTCTTCACACTTAATTCTTTCTTACTAATATATTAACTTATAAACAAACTTTTATCAAATGCCTGTTAGGCAAAACACTATGCATTTGTAACCACAATTTTTCCTCTGTTGTTTCCTTGTGTGTATTAAGTTTTTATATACTAAATTTCCATTTCTATTGTCTTTTTAAAATATTTTGCCATTTTATTCTGACTTTATTCTTCATGAATAAGCATTAAGGGCATTTTTTTTTCTCTGTAGTTTTAATTGTTTTTGTTTGTTTGGCCATGTTGTGTGGCTTGCAGAATCTTAGTGCCCCGACCAGGGATTGAACCTGGGCCCTCAGCAGTGAAAGCATGGAGTCCTAACCACTGGACTGCCAGGGAGTTCCCTCTATAGTTTTAATTGTTAACTTCACTTTTCCATCTGTATTCAAAATAGGTAAAAGAGAATGTTTAGAATAGCAGATGAGGGATAAGTGTATTTGTTCATTAGGGAGATTAAGGCTTATAGGAATGGCCAGGCTTTAGTGGAATTTGAAGAAAGTGATCTTGTGTTAGGCTAGATCTATATGTTCTGTTTCCAAATCTTTGTTAAATAGCAAAAATAATTCTTTGCAGAGATTGAAAACTGATGACACTTCACCATATCCAGCTAGCATATTAGTTTTGTTCAGTCCACACAGTGATTTTTTAAAATCTGAAATAGTTGCCAGTATTTAAAAGTCAAGAGATTTCATGTAAAATTCCCAGTCTCTAATTCTCTTAAACCAGATTGTTTGACATAATCACTGGAACTGATTATGACTATTCTGTTTAGAATGAGACTTACCTTGTCCCATTTCTCATAATCCCACTTTGACATAATACATCCAGTTATCTTGCTTGTCTGATACTTGGAGGCATTTGAGTTTGTGACCCCTTTCTATAACATGAGAGTATAGAATAGAAACCTTGTAGTTGATCCAGGGCAGGGGCTTAGCTGTATGTTAAGAAACCTTGTAGTTAACCTCATGGCAGTATGGAAAGGTACATGAAGTTAGACTGGGCTTGAGAGGGAAGTATTACCTGAAAGTTAGCGAGCAAGGGGCATTAGACTGAGAAGTAATATTGAAAAATGGTAAGTGAGGAGATGGTAGTCTCAAGAAAAAAGGTACTGCATTAAAAATGCCAGAGACAGAACACTGTTATCATAATGAGGCCTTATTGATAAATGGAAGGTACGAAGTAGGAGTAGGAAGAAAGTGTCTGATTATGTGAAGAAATCTCTTTTTCTGTCCTGACTCCTTTTGCATCGTGGAGACAGTTACAATCTCAGTCCATATCGTCATCTAATTTTACTTCATCTAGAGACCAAAGGTATATAGAGAGACCAATAAGTACAAATAATAGAAGTGTAAATAGGTAATGAATATAAAAGTATTTGATTCTGTAGATACTAAATGATATGCTGTTAGAACAAGTTGAAAATTTTGTTGAAACTGACTACTGGACATAGGGGGGAAAAATCTTAGATTTTATACAATAACCACAACAATTTTTTTGACAGTTTTAAATTTAACATATTTTATAACTTAATATATCATACTTATATTGATACATTTTTTATAAATTTAATTTTGTCTTGCCACATCATGCAAAAATGGCTAGTAATTTGTTGGCATGTTTTGCCATTATTTAGAAAATATATTTGTGTTGGTTTAATTTAAAATGTAGAATGTAGTCTATATGGTGACACAAAATATAGTTTAGGGGATACTTCAGAGTATCCTGGAGGCACACTTCAAAGAAGTAGTCAAGACATCCTCCAAAGTAGTTGAAATGGAGAATTCATGGAAGACCCACCTGTTTGCCAATTAGGAGGGCTATACTCTGTATATTTAGATGCCTTGAACTGAGAAAACAGTTCATTTCAAATGTCAGCCCTGTACTGAAAGTCACAGGACTTTCAAAACAGTAGGTGGTGATTGTTGATCAATATGGGCTTTTCTGTATGCCTGCTCCAGGGTGAGTAGCAGCAGAAATTCATTTATTTAACTGTGGTTAATGATTCCCCTGAACAACTTGGTGAGACAAGGTAGTGTATCAGAGAGTACATGATTTTATGTATGAATTTTTTTAAAGTATTTTTCAACCTCTGATCTAGATGGCTTAGTGGGTTTATCACCTTTGAGATATCCACTCTGCTCACACAGATAACAATAGATAAAATGTAAAAAGAGAGAACTAAAAGGATATTGATAATCTCAAAAACATGTTAAAAATTACTGTGGTCAAGAAATGAAACAGGGGCTTCCCTGGTGGCGCAGTGGTTGGGAGTCTGCCTGCCGATGCAGGGGACATGGGTTCGTGCCCTGGTCCGGGAAGATCCCACATGCCTCAGAGCGGCTGGGCCCGTGAGCCATGGCCGCTGGGCCTGCGCGTCCGGAGCCTGTGCTCCGCAACGGGAGAGGCCACAACAGTGAGAAGCCCACATACCGCAAAAAAAAAGAAAAAAGAAAAAAGAAACAAAAATACACAATGATGAAAGGAAATGAATGATTAGACCTATTAGGTTCCAGGTCTGGAAATGAGGCGTCAAGGAATTTGACTCTTAAGAGCAAAAGAATATAATGGGAGCCAGGCTTATTGCTTAAGGCCAGGATCTAAATAAGGCCCCATCTTCCTTGGCAGAGGAAGCAGAAAATAAATGTTGCTGACTGCCATCAAGAACTACAGTGTTTAGCAACCTGAAGGCTTATGGAGCCAGAAACCTGCAGATGCAGCCTTATGACCATGCTGCATGGTCATACTACATCACTACTAGTTCTGTAATGAATCTGTGCTATCCCAAATAGCATCATGGTATAGAAACTCTGAAATGTGATTTAAAAATCTTATCCTAGACTGGGGAACTGGGACATCTCTAAAATGAATACATAATAAAATAAAATAATTTTATTTTAAATAAAATGAATAGATAATATAGGTGAACACAGAGAGGGTAGAAGAGAAAAAACACAAATACCCCGCCCCCCATACACACATCCACACTGAAAATTAATCAGCAAACCAAAACCCCCAAATATATGAAAAATGTTAATGCTAAGAGAGCCAACATACCAACAATTGAAACATGAAAATTATTTTTGTGTTTAAGGGTCCTCAAAGAGAGATGACGAAATAACTTATTCAAAAAAAGAAGAGATTAAGAAACAGGCAGAAATAAAACAAAAACAGCTAGCTATAAAAACCAGTTATACATTTTAGAAATGAAAAGTATAATCATTGAAATAATAAATCAGCTTATGAGATAGACCATGAACATAGTTGACTGATTAGGAATCTTGTACTGAGATATTCAACAAGAACGTAGCACAGAGTAGCAAAGACATAGATAGATAATAGAGATAAGTATATATCATATGTATATGTGACAGAGATGTTAAGAGAGACAGAATATATATGTGTGTCTAATAGGAGTTTTGGGTAGAGAATAGAGTAAATGGTAGATAATCAATATTTGAAAACTTTAAAGTGCTCAGAGTTTTCTGAGGTTGAAGAAAGGCATGAATTGTTGGATCAGAGATGCCTGGGATAAATGAAGAAAGTCTTTGCTTTTAGGCATTGTAGGAAAACCTCAGAGTATCCAAAAATAAAGGGAAAAATATTAAATGATACCAAAAAATATAGATTATTTCCAGGGAATGACAATTATATTGACAGCAGATTTTTCATCAGCAAATTAAATGCCAGACAATAATAGAATAATATCTTCATCGTGATGAGTAGAAAATAACTACCAACATAGAATATTATACCAGCTAATGAGGACAGCAAGGACAAAATGAAGATGTACTCAGTGGGTAGAGGAGGAGTAGGAGATAATATTGAAAGAAAGGAAGAAGAAAATTCAAAGAAAGGCATCTAAACAGTAAAATCAAAGAACTAAGATCAAATACTACAAAAACCACGATAAATATAAACAGATTAAAGTTACCTGTTATAAGAGATGATAAAAGGATATGCAAATCAAATCCAGTTATATATAGTGTTTACAACTAAATCTTAAACACAAACATGTAGAAAACATGAAAATAAAAGGACTATAAAAGAGGCTTCTCACTTCTGGGTATATACCCAAAAGAATTGAAAACAGGGACTTGAACAGGTATTTGTACATTCATATTCATAACAGCATTATTCACAATAGCCAAAAGGTGGAAGCAACTCAAGTATTCAACAAATGAATGTATAAACAAAATGTGGCATATATGTACAATGGGATATTATTCAGCTTTAAAAAGGAATGAAATTCTGACACATGCTACAACATAAATGAACCTTCAAAACGTTATGATAGGGCTTCCCTGGTGGCGCAGTGGTTGGGAGTCCACCTGCCAGTGCAGGGGACGCGGGTTCGTGCCCCGGTCCGGGAGGGTCCCGCGTGCCGCGGAGTGGCTGGGCCCGTGGGCCATGGCCACTGAGCCTGCGCATCCGGAGCCTTGCTCCGCAACGGGAGAGGCCACAACAGTGAGAGGCCCGCAGACCGCAAAAAAAAACACACAAAAACAAACAAACAAACAAAAAATCGATCATAAGTGTGAGAAGATGTACATACCATGCAATTTAGCACCTAATATGTTACCTACAAATGTTCTTATATATAAGGAGGCATGTACAATGTACAAGAATATTTATTGTTTATTACATTGAAAATTGAAAACAAATAATCATCAGTATGATAATATCAAGGTGTATGTACCAGACATACAGTGGAATCACATAGGAGTTAAAATAAATGAATAAAGCTACATTTATCAACGTTGGTAAATCTCAAAAGCATAATGTGGAGGGAAAAGCAAGTTGCAGAACAGATATATTAAGATGCTGTGTTGGGAGTCCCCCAAGACCACCCTGAGGCTTGATGATTCAATAGAAGAGTTCACAGGACCCAGAGGAGTTATAATACTCACAGTTACAGTTTAGTACAGCAGAAGGACAGACATTAAAATTGGTAAATGGAAAAGCTCATGGAGCAAGGTCTAGGAAAAAGCAGATGTAAGCTTCCAGGTGTCTCCTTCCAGTCTCCAGCAAAGAAGTGTGACAAAACACATGTAAAGTGTTGCCAACCAGGGAAGCTCATATGATCCTTGGTGTCCAGGGTTTTTATTGGGGGTCATTCATGTAGTATCCTCATGTAGTCATGTAGTGCCCACGTGACTGAGGTCAGCTATTCAGACTCTAGACCTGCCTGCCTCCACCTAGCAAAAACAAAAAATATTCACCATGAATCACTTCGTTAGGATAAATTTGTCCAATCAAACTGGTAAGCATGGCTCAAGGGCTCAGAAGTTATATCCCACAATCAAGCCAAGGACCAGTCCTGAAGACAAGCCTTTCTTTGCAGTGTACAATGACCTTGTGAAGTAGATATAGGAAGCCTTTTAAAATCTGACTTTAAAGGTCTTCCATAATTATTCCAGATTCAAACTTCATCTTTCAGACTTCATCTTTCTGCTTCCTAATATAAATCCAGTCAAACTAATCTCTTTACTGTCTCCTGAATACTGCATCTTCGTTCTTATTTGAATGCTCCTTTCCTTCTCTCTGTCATGGTCCAATATATTTGCCTCTTTTTTGTGAGGCAAACATGATAACCACTACACTATAGAAACCTGACTGCCTCTTTTTTGAAACCTTCCTTTCTAGCTCTAACCCACACTGATTTCTCCCTTGTATAATTTTTTGCAAATATGATGCCTAATATATAATTTAGCAGTCTGTTATATTGATCAGCATCATGCATTTTATTTATATAGCCATATTCATTCACTGTCTACTGTGAAGTTTGATATCCCCAACTTGACTGGCAATTTTATGTAGTTGGCTCTGTTTTTTTGTCTCTTGTTGTCTATTGTACTGTATGAATTACTATTGTGGTCATCCATTCTTGTTAGTGATTTTCTTATTATCTCTGTAGGTCACTGTAATTGTAGTATGGAAATTTTATGACTGAATTCAGGCTAGTCAGATCACCAAACACCTTTAAAAAAGAGAGAAGAAACTTTGTAAATTGTTCTGTTGGAATATTATAATAGGTACAGGTCGACCATTTCTTTGATTAATATACCATGTCTTATAAAATTAAATTAACTATATTTTGCAATAACTTTTTTAGACTATTTTTTTGGTCTTCTATATTTCATAATTCTAATAAAAAATGAAAATATTTTCTTGGAGGAAATAGTGTACCTTGAGAAACTCACTAGTAACTACCATATCAAAATGTTTATATATTTAAAACAGCAATTTCACATTGCATAAAGATGATTTAACTCCTCCAGGTATTTTGTCCATAATATTGCATATTAAAAAAAGAAAATATAGATTTCTATAAATCTCCCTTTTTTCTTCCTTACATTGGCATCATTTATTTTTATCATTAGAGAAACAGATAATAATAAAAGACACCAAAATGTTTTGTTTTGTATTATTATCATTAGGAGACAGGGTCTTTCTCACAAATAGCTTACCTATTCTCCTCTTGTTACTCTTTTTCCTTCTTAACTCTTGTATATTCATTTCTTTTCTCTAACTCTGTTTTATCAACTTTTCCATTTATTTATTGTACATACCCAGCTCTATTCTAGAATAGATTTAAGATGACTTTATGCTCTTTTTCATTATCCCCATTTACTTCAGTCTCCTGTTGTAAACTGCCCCCCCACCAAAAAAAGCCTATGTGAGTATGATTTGTTCTTTAACTATTTTCCTGATTGACTATTTTTTTTATTGTGGTATAGCTGATTTACAATATTACATTATTTTCAGGTGTACAACATGGTGATTCAAAATTTTTATAGATTATGCTCCATTTAATGTTATTATAAAATGTTGGCTCTATTCCCAGTGTTGGACAATATATCCTTATAGCTTAATTATTCTATATATAGTACTTTGTACTTCTTAATCCCCTACCCCTATCTTGCACCTCCCCCCTTTTCTCTCCCCACTGGTAACCACTAGTTTGTTCTTTTTTTTTTTTAATTAATTAATTTATTTTTGGCTGCTTTGGGTCTTTGTTGTTGCTAGTTTGTTCTTTGTATCTGCAAGTCTGTTTCTGTTTTGTTATATTCATTAGTTTTATTTTTTAGATTCCACGTATATGTGATAAAATACAGTATGTATTTTTCTCTTTCTGACTTATTTCACTGAGCATAATACCCTCCCTGTGCATCCATGTTGTTGCAAATGGCAAAATTTTCATTCTTTTTTATGGTTAAGTAGTATTCCATTGTATATATATATACCACATCTTCTTTATCCATTCATCTATTGATGGACACTTAGATTGCCTCCATATCTTGGCTATTGTAAGTAGATTCTGAGTGGTATGATAGTGGCATTTGTATCTTGGCTATGAACATTGGGGGGTACATGTATCTTTTTGAATTAGTGTGGGCATTTTCTTCAGATATATACCCAAGACTGAAATTGCTGGATTATATGGTAGGGGTTTTTTTGTTGTTTTTTTTTAGGACACACAGTGCCAAATGTGGCATCTTAGTTCCCCGACCAGGGATCAAACCTGTGCCCCCTGCATTGGGAGTGCAGAATCTTAACCACTGGACTGCCAGGGAAGTCCCTATTTTTAGGGGGTTTTTTTGTTTTGTTTTATTTTTTTTATTTTAGGCTGCCTTGGGTCTTCGTTGCTGTGCGTGGGCTCTTAGTTGCGGTGAGCGGGGGCTCCTCTTCATTGTGGTGCACAGGCTTCTCATTGTGGCTTCTCTTGTTGTGGAGCACGGGCTCTAGGCGTGTGGGCTTCAGTAGTTGCAGCATGCTGGCTCAGTAGTTGTGGCTCGCGGGCTCTAGAGTGCAGGCTCAGTAGTTGTGGCGCACGGGCTTAGTTGCTCCACGGCATGTGGGATCTTCCCGGACCAGGGCTCAAACCCGTGTCCTCTGCATTGGCACGTGGATTCTTAACCGCTGTGCCACCAGGGAAGCCCTATTTTTAGTTTTTTAAGGAACTTCCATGCTGTTTCTCACAGTGGCTGCACCAATTTACTTTTTCCCGCCAACAGGGCACAACAATTCCCTTTTCTCCACACCCTTTCCAGCATTTATTATTTATAGACTTTTTGATGACAGCCTTTCTGATCGGTGTGAGGTAAAACCTCGTTGTGGTTTTGATTTGCATTTCTCTAGTAATTAGTGTTGTTGAGCATCTTTTCATGTGCCTGTTGGCCATCTGTATGTCTTCTTTGGAAAAATGTTCATTCAGCCCATTTTTTAATCAGGTTGTTTGTGTTTTTGATATTGAGTTGTATAAGCTGTTTGATATTTCCTGAATGACTCTTTACACAGCAATTAGAAATATATTGGCCTGATGATGTGGTGAGCCATCTGTAGAATTGACCAATACCTCCATAATTCCTTCTCTTTGTACTTAACTTTTCTTTCCAAGAAGAGGAAGTTTGTCTCATTGCAATGTGAATTTTAAAAATATAATTTGAAAAATTTTAAACCTATCATAGAAAGTGTTTATAATTTCTAAAAAAGTCTTAAATTCTTACATCATCAGTAAGTTAATGTTATTCATATTTTAGGGATTTACTAAAATTTACTTTTTTGTCACTTCAGTGTCAAAGTAGAGTTTAACTTGTGTTGTGAGTCACACCTTAGTTTGCCTAGCATTTTTATTTTCAATGTCCATTTGTTGAATATTGTTGAATAGCTTTCTACAGTAGGTGTTATGTCTGTTGCTCTTCTTGATTGCTAATTGCTATGAATATAATATAACAGCCTCATGTGAGTCAACTTTCTTAAGCTTCCTCTGTCATTGACTTTTAGAAATATTGTTCAGGAAATGAGAAAGAATAAATCAGAATTACTTGGGATGTTTTTCAAAACACATACCACTAGGGATTCTGATAGTTTACTCTCTTTGCCATCCCTCCTTGGAAATCCATAACTATAGTGAATCACTATTAGTGAAGAAACTTAAAATAGCCCTCCAGTATGTTAGTTTGTCTTATTTTCCAAAAAGAAACTAGCCTACACGGTACTCATTTATTCTGATAAGAAAAGTTATCAAAATTATTCGTGGAAAGTGATATTTCACAAAGCAGTAAATGACTACAGATTTCAAATATGTATTGTATCTAGTAATAAAATTATTTATTCTTCCCCTAAAGTGTTAAATTAGACAAATACTTCTATCAGAGAAGTTGTTGGTTATTAGGAAAACAATTCTGAAATTGTGCCCTTTTCTTTAAGAAAACATTCAAACCTTAAGCAGCAAGTACTGGAATTAACACAAAAGAGAAATTCTTAAATAAAATTATTTTTGGTCTTCATTCTTATTTCCTTTTATCTTGGATAACCTTCAGAAAGTGTATCTTTTTTTTATAACCAGTATCCTGAAAATTGCCAGCTTTCACTTGTCTACTTTCTGGTCTACCTCCAGTATAGGTCCCTTCTTTTCTTCTCTCTTCACTCTTGAATTAATCCTCTACCTACTTCACAGGCCGATTCTTTGATGAGAATGAATCCCCTGTTGATCCGCAGCATGGCTCTAAACTGGCGGATTATAATGGGGATGATGGTAACGTAGGTGAGTATGAGGCAGACAAGCAGGCTGAGCTGGCTTACAATGAGGAAGAAGATGGTGATGGTGGAGAGGAAGACGTCCAAGGTGAGCGTGGGCCTGGCCTCCATGCTGTGACCGTGAAACCCACCTCTAAGTTTTTTGGTTGAATTTGTGTAGAATTTTCCCCACTTAATAGCAGTACAGTCTTAATACAGAGAAGTTCTGTGCAGTTTTTCAATTTTATTTTGAAAAACAATTTTATGATAGTGGTATTTGTAGACCTTTAAATAAATCATTTTAATTTTTTTCATTTTTAGTTATTATGTGATATGTATTAGTGTTTATAGTTACAATCTGAAACTCAGACTCTTCAGAAATTTTAGAATTAAATTGTTTAAAATGGCTCTAGACTTTACCTAAGGCAAATACTCCCAGAAAAAAATCTTTTCCAATTTCTCATCTGAAAGCATTTCATCATTCTAAGTACAGATATTAACCAGACAGCCACAAAGGGAATGGTCTCATCCACATTGAAGACAGGATTATTTCACTAATGGTTCAGCATAGGAAGGCTGTTTTTGAAATTTGTTCTGAGAGGCTTAAAATTTATACTAAACAATCAGTTTTTGAAGATTTGTCTGTTTTGTGTTTAATACACAGATTCAACATTTTTTCCTTGTTAACTGTGTTCCTTCTGAACTTTTAATTTAGTGAAAGTTCAGAATCTACTTGTTTGCATGCACCCCTACCCACGCATGCATATCAGAGTATGTTGCTTTATTGCAAGTTCTTAGGCCTGTTTTCTGCCTGCTTATATCATTTAGTAGCATTTATGGAGCTTTTTCTCTTTTCTATAAAAATTGATTATGAACTTAATGTGTGAAGTATTCAATTTTATAATACATTGCATGAAATATTTTTTAATGTAACCTATCTTGATTTCTTCCTTAACTCTTTTTAAAGTAATTAAATGTTATTTAGGTTCCTGACAAGAATTGTTTCTGTAAAACTCAGAAGAAAATATAGTTGTCCTAGAATACTACATAGATAATAGAAAAAGGAAAACTAGAGACTCTAACTTCCACCTAGGCATTATTTTGTTAGTACATTCTAGTTTGGGAAGAATGGTTATTGGATTAGAAAGAGATTAGTAAATGCTAGGAGTTATATACGGATGTTAATGAGAAATTCTCAAACACTTTTTGGTGTCAGTGAAAAAATTGTACTCATCCATTTTTCTACAGTCTCATCCATTTTTCATAAATCTTGCCATTTCTTTCTCATTGCTTTTGTAATTTGTTTGGATTATATTTATTTGCAATTATTTATAACTTAGTTGTAAGGCTTTTTCATGCATGCATATCGTATCACCAATTAGATTGTAAGCTCTTGGAGGGCAGGAATTTTCATTTATTTTGCCTTCTATTTTGTTTGTATCCTTTTCTGCCTTCATATTCAGCCCCCACCCCCGCAGTAGTCCTTAGCGTACCTAGGGCCCTCCATAAATACTGTTAACTGATCATTTTATGCCTTTCTCGTTGAGTTTTTATTCTTACAACTGTGACTAGGTTAATAACCCATTAACTTCTGGTCTTATAATCTTGCTTGGTTTACACTTTAAACATTCTCTGTTTTTCTTTCATAGAAGCTTCTATCATCTCATTGTATAATTTTGAGGTTTTTATTAGAACAATTAATTTCAGTGGTATTAAAAATTATTTCTTATATTTTGGCTATCTTAATGTTGATGACTTTTATCACAAAGTTCTCATTTGATATTTTTATGATTTTTATCCATAATAGATACATTTATCTTCAGTGCCTTCTCTCTCTCTTTCCTATGCTCTTCCTCTCCCACCCCTAGTTCTCATTGCCACTTTCTACTTTAGGTCCCCGGTACCCTCATTCAACCACTCCTTTTCCTTTCACAAGAGAATAAATCCATTGATTCTAAGGAATATAAGGAAATGACCTAAGATGATATTCTTAATGAAGTAGGGAGGGGATGGTTAAATTTGGGGGTTTCCTCATTTGCAAGTGAATCTTACTTGAGCTGGAGGTTGCCATTTAACATTTTTTTACCCCATTTTGAGGTTCACTAGATGATAGCAGCAGAAGGATAGTGCAGCTACCAAGGGACTGCTTTATCATAGGGAACAGAAAGATGTAAGAACATCTACTCCAGCAAATAGAGAGAAGTTTGGGTGAACTGACTAAAAAGGAATACTGGAGACTTGGATATTTAATACCAAATAATTTTAAACATGTTTTCAGAGATTCTTTAGGTATAGGATTAACTGTCTAAAAAGTGGAGAGTGAGAATTATGGTTCTTCCCTAGTTTATCAACAATATGTATTCCAAATGTTTATTATTAAGTTAGAGTATTTAAAAGCATTTCTTCATAGCTTCAGTGTAAAAATAATGGTTGGGTTCCTAGGTCAGTTTGCACTTTCAGCGAAAGCAGGCAGTAGAGTAGAAGAAACCATTAGCCTTAGAATTAGGAGACCAGCTGTGTATTGCTTTTCTAGTCACTTATACTCGCTGGGCCACCATTTCATCTGTAATGTAAGGGTGTTGAACTAGAATACATAGATGATCCTTCTTAGTTCTAAAATTTTGTGGTCACATTCATAGTGGATTCACTGTAACACAAGTATTAGGGACAAATGTGTTTCATATTTCAGCATCTAAAATAACATCTTCCCCCAAACCCTAGAAAGAAAAGTGGAAACTTTATGCTCCCATTGAAACTCTGCAGCCAGAGATTTCAAAAATTGAAGCATGCACTTCAGAAGCACTTTAATGTTTCTACCAGTAGGGGCTCTGCTCTGCTCTCCCTGGTATTAGAAGCAGTTGTGTTTTTTTGTTTTGTTTTGTTTTTTCTCAAGCTGTTGGGTCCCTAGTATTAGACATTCCAGCTGCAGGACTGAGGTTCTAGCTTCAGCTAAAGACACTGACTTTGGTCTCCGAAATTCTGGATTATGAAATGGAGGCTTTGACAGCATCTCTGCCAATAGAGAGCTAAAGAATTCCAGCTTTATCTCTGTTGCCTGTTTGTGCATATTGATCATTTGGGTCAGTACTGACTGCAGAGCGTTTTCTGTAGAATTAAGTGAAGCCTGTTTTTCCTGTGTTTACAATCCTGGTTTATTTTGATTTTTAATTCCTGGTTTCCTGAAGCATCCTAAAAGAAATATTACTTTATTTACATTGGTGTAAACATTTTTCCCTGACTTCTGCTAGTGATCCAATGAGAAGGTTAACTAAAAGATTAACTCTGGAAACACTACACATCTGATAGATATATCTTTTAATTCATTCTTTATTATAAAAAGGATATGATGTTTACAAATTCCCTTTACTTTTATCTTTAATCCCATAGAAGTTCCAAGTTTGTTTAATAGAATATGAAATGCACATTACTAAGTATACCTATGGAAGGAAGTTTAGCATAGTGCCTAAGTGCCTGGATTCTGGAGCCAGACTGCCTAGATTTTAATCCTAGCTCCACCACTTACTAGCTCTGTGACCTTGTGAATTACCTATACCTCTATGCCTTGAAATCCTCATCTGTAAAATAGGGATAAATATAGTTACCTAACTCAACAATTGTTATGTGGATTATATGATTTAAATATTTATTCAGCACTTAGAACAGGATCTTTCACACTGTAAGCACTGTGTAAGTGTTGAATAAAATAATTTTTTTTTAAGTAAAAGCAAGTATAGAGCTTTTTCCCTGGGTTGCCTGCTTTAGAGGCCAATCAATGCACTTTGGCCTGTGGATTAATTTGTACTTTTTTTTTTTTTTTTGGCTCAGCGGCCATGGCTCACGGGCCCAGCCGCTCCGCAGCATGTGGGATCTTCCCGGACCGGGGCACGAACCCGTGTTCCCTGCATCGGCAGGCGGACTCTCAACCACTGCGCCACCAGGGAAGCCCTAATTTGTACATTTTAATGGAGGCTCACTGCCTTATTTCCCCAAGGCATTCTTGCTTGATAGAGCTTGCTTTATGGAGGTGGTCCTTTCTTGACTTAAGAGGGAATTTAGAAATTATTTGATAAATTATAAATATCTTTATATTTAATAGTCACTTTATGTTGATGAGTTATTTACAGATTTTGCTTCTTTGTAAAATGAAATAAAATATTAGTCCATATAATTGTATTTAGTGGCTGTTATTGTATATCAGATTTGGTTAGGTAATTTTGTCATAGATAAATGCAAAGAGGTTGTTGGTAGAAACATGAATTCTGGTTAGAATAGCTACACTGAAAGTAGACTCTAGTTAATGTAAATGATAGCTCAATGTTAGAAAAAGGCAATCAGAAGTCCTATGAATTTATGAAAAAGCAATGTGAAGGCACCATATTAAAACTTTGCTAAAGAGCATAAATTAATAAAACCAACAAACTCCTCCTTATATTTATAGAGAACTTCGGAAGTAAAGACTGCCTTCCTATGCATTAATTTACTTTGAAGTTGGAAAAATAGTTGTTACCCTAGTCTACTGAGAAGGTAATTAGAAGTCTAAAGAGATTTAGGAACTAGATCATGTTTGTTAAGTGCCTGAGCCAGGACTAGGGTTCTGTTTTTCTCTTCCTAGACCTTTGCTGTTATCTTGTTTTCTCTTTACAATTATTTATTTAAAAATCTCAAAAAGTAACATCATTTTTTCCTTTGAATAACTTTCCTGTAAATTTCTAGAAATTCTTCTTTATATAGTAGCTTTTCCCACTGCTCCATGGTGATTGTCTTCATTTAATTACTAAAGTCCTAAAAAATGTGTTTATAGCCATACGGTGAGGTCCCATAACATGGGTCCTAAGGAGAGCTTTCTGGAGAGGTGCCAGTGATTATTTTCCTTTTTAAAACCAAGATAATTTTTTAAAGTACGAAGAGTTCTTTGATAAGAGAATGATTAGTATATTTTCAAAATACAAATGTGATTATGGATGTAATTTCAGCCTTTGCACCTAACAGATTTGGGGTTATCATTGCTATTGAATTACAGTGTTAAAAATATGAGATCAATTTGCTAGAATATGAAGAATGATTGCCTGCAATCTGAAAGAGAATTTCTGTAAATTTAACAGGAAAGTTATTGAAAGGTGAGAGAAAGTTGGTTTGTTTGGCATTTCTAATAACTAAATGTAAAGAAGAAATAAGAACACGTCATTATGGAAAGTTTATACATAGTACGTACACGACATGGTACATACAAATACACGTACAGAGTACATACACCACATGGCATCTTTCTTGAACAAAATGTTACCATACAATATACTAGAGAAGCTGAGAGTGGAAAACCTATCAAACCTAAAAGAATAGATTGGAGATAGCTATAGTATACATATGAATTTGGAATCCAACCTCTCTTTAAAATATATACCCAGACAGTTATGATAGTAATACTTCAATCTATCAAAAACTAACCTATTGGGTAATTGTAACTGTGAACCAGAAAGTAACGAAAGTTATTTTTAAGGCTGTGGAGGAGCCAAAAGATGTCATTAAAAACCATGTACGGGTTTCCCAGGTGGCGCAGTGGTTGAGAGTCCACCTGCCGATGCAGGGGACACGGGTTCATGCCCCGGTGCTCCGCAAAGAGAGAGGCCGCAACAGTGAGAGGCCCGGGTACCGCCGAAAAAAAAAAAAAAAAAAACAACTATGTACTAAAAAGGGAGCCTCTTAAGCTCTAATTAAAATACTAATTTTAATAATCTGAGCAGTCTTATTTCAAAACTTGAAGATAGAAATAACTATAAAATTAGAAAGGAAGAGAAGAATTGTTGTTGGTAGTTAAGCTGAGAGTAGTGAAGTGACAGGTGATAGCTGAGAAGGACCCAGAAAAACCTGTCAATAGCCAAATAAGTCGAACTCTGAAGCACTATATGGAGTCGTTTAGTATAGCTACTCAAAGTGACTTTGAGGATGTTAGTGTCTAATAATATTGTGTGATAGTTTTTTTCTTTTCGGTAAAGAAAAGGTTGTTTTTTAACATACTCCATTTAGGAAGTTGCTGGTAAGCTATTTGCAGAATAGCAAAGAAATTCATTAAAACGCTAAATTTGGGGATCATGAGTAACTTTTATTTTTATTTTATTTTCTAATTTTTACTTGATGACTATGGATTAATTTTACTATTAGAAAAAATGTTTGGTTTTTAAAGGCATGAAAATGTATAAAGAACGATTTCTACCAAAGCTTTAGTTTAAAGGACTAACTTTCATCTATATAGAAATAATATATTTACATAAAAGGATCAATTCCTCAGTGCTTATGGAATCCTAAAGCTTTGCTAACTATCTAGCTCTACTTATTTCATCCTCTTTCTTTTCCCTTCTTCCTTTCTCTCTTCTTTCCTTTCTCTCTCCCCCCACCTTTTCTTCTTTTCTTCCTTCCCTTCTTTCTTTTTTCTCTATCATCAAAAGATTTGTTAAAATTAAGTGATTTTCCAAAACAGTTACAGACTTTTCACTCATTTGCCAAGCAACTAAGAAACAGAACAGCATTTACAGAGGTGTAAGATAACGAGTAGAAAACTACATTAAGGCTGAAGGAAAAAAATTAAGAGAGAGAGATTATTTGATTGGATTTCTGTAAGTGATTTTAAAAATAATATTCTTGATACCTGATTACTTTCCTTACAGATGATGAAGAACAAGAACTGCAAATGGATCCTGCAGACTATGGAAAGCAACGTTTCAATGATGGCCTTTAAGCCGTAAAGGAAAACTTCAGAAAACCTAAAGTGCTGTAAAATGGAATCATTTCTACTTTGTCGATTTTGACTTTTGTTGTAAAGATCAGTTGTATCAGTTGTAAAGATACATTGAGATAGATTTAAGGAAAATTTTAAATGAAAGAATGTACCCATGTACATATGTGAACTTTTCATATTGTATTATTAAAGCAGAGACTTTGGGGTTATGTTACAGTTGAGCCAAAAACAAAGTAAGCAAAACTGTAATCTTTGCATTTAAAGCAAACTAATGTATATTTTACATTTTGTTGAGCCTAATTCTTTCCACAAATAGACAAACAGGAAAAATGATTGTACAATTTATATGATGCACATAGCATAACCACAAAGAGAACAATTATTCAACTGGAAAACTTTTAATACACTAATACATGCTTGTTAGCCCAACAGGTGTTCTGTTGTATCCACCCCTCATCTCATGCTGTTCAAGGAATCATACCTAGAATAGTTGCATGAAAGAGGGGAACCTGAAAGCCAAACACTGGGCAGCAATGTAAAAATCACTTCCCTACTCTTTTTATTTTACATGAGTAATGATGTGTTTCGGCAGATAAGCTTTCAGCTGAGGCCTGATGGAAGCTGAGATAACCTGCAAAGACATAACAATATTTATGAGTTTTACCTTACTTAGTTCATGAGATTGTGAAATGCATGATTGATGATGTATTTTCAATTTTTATTTTTTCAGGTAATACCAGTACGGTTTAACCGTTACTGGCGAAAATTTTTATATTTTCAGAGTTAAAGTTGGTGAAGATATTAATGATTTAAATGCCAGATTCTGAAAGAGGCTAAATCAACCTTGAAATGAATTTGCAATCAGTATTTCAAAGCGTCTCTGGTAGTTTTAGTGATCTTATTTGACTAGACTTTTTCAGAAGTATTAAATAAGCAATTTTAACAGATTTTTATTAATGCACAGATAAGTAGAAGTACAATGAGATCTACAGCCATTTTATTAAAATAGCTTAAAAGTTTGTAATAAAGATGAAGAACCTTTGTATTTACTTAATATGTTAGTTAAGAACCCATAAAACTCATATTTGCTAGACTTACAAAATTATTTTAAATGCATTTGTCTTTTTTGACACTCTTCAGTAGAACGTGTAAGCTAGCTAATCCTTGTTTTCTGATTGAAAGAACTTTTAAATCTTATCCCCCTCCCCCCAAATAAAAGGTTTTGATCATGAGAAATTTAAGCTTGTTAACTCTGTGTTTCAGAAGGGCTACTGTTAATTGCACATGAACATGAGAAGCTTTTTTTTCCCCCTGTACTCAGGTTCTAGTCAAAATTCAAACTTACAGAGATTAAAACAAAACAAACAAAAAAAAAAAGGTTGTTCAATTATTGGAGGTGCAAAAATTCTTAGACTTCAGTTTTAAATTATTTAGCAACCCAGAAAAGATGTAATGACTTAATAAAATTGTTTTTTCTACCATATCAAAGTTAGTAATTCATGGCTTTGCTGTAGAGTCAGGCCTATAATGAATAGGTATGATAGTTCACAGAATTTTTTAAAGTGGAGTTAAAGGGAATTGATGTACACCTTTTAGAAATTGCGTGGGAAGATGAATCTAAAACAAATTCCTAGTAATACTTTATATTTAATACTGTGAAATCTTTACAAATGAAAACCATGAAATTTCCTGCCTTAGTTCCTTTGTCATAAAAACAATCACTTGGTTATATGGTAGCTATTATGTACACAGCAAAATTTCTTCAATTAGCAGTCTAGACATTTTATAAACTGAGAAATCTTGGATCAATTGATAATATTTTTGACTGTATTAACATTTTAGAGCTATAAAATACTATGTGAATCTCTTAAAATTCTGACATTCTACAGTCTGTATTAGACATGCTGGTTTTATAACGTTTTACTTCTGCCTTAAGATTTACGTTTTTTAAATGTATTTTTGCCCTGAATTAAGTGTTAATTTGATGGAAACTCTGCTTTTAAAACCATCACTTACTGGGTTCTAATAAATTAAAAATTAAACTTGTTTTACTATTTTGCTGATTCTGATACATATTCACACATCACACTCATGTGATGCAAATAGTTAGATTTTAACACTAAAATTTGAGTAAATTTAGAATTCATTTTAAGCTAAGCTAAACTAGAATGGCAGAAATTTTTACACTAGCACTGTTTACTGTAATGCTAGTTTATTCAACAAATTTTGAGTGCTTCCTATGTGCCCAGCGTTGTTCTACGTAGTAAGAATACTGTAGTAAATAAGGTAGACCAGGTTTCTTTTCTCATGGAGCTTACATTCAAGTGGGAGCAGTCAGACAATATACAGGTAAATACTTGAATCAGATAATTTTAAATAGTGATAAGAGCTATTATAAATAAAACAAAGTTCCAAGGTTCCAAGGTCTATAAAGTTCCAAATAATCAGGTTTTCACGTAACTGAAACATTGCAGTTGTGAAGCTAGAGTATCATGAGCAAGGAGAAGACAAATGAGGCCAAAGAGGTATGGAAGGGGTAAGATTAGGGAGAACCTCGTAAGTTTAGGTTATTTGTTACTGACCCATAAAGAGAATATGCAGATTATAAAATATACATGGGAAGATGGTTCCAGGGAAAATGTAAATATGACTTCAAAGTCATTTCTCAAACGTATACCTTTATTTAAAATAACAAGATTGTATGACTTTTTGACTTCTCATTTGTATCATCCTGTAACAACAAAATTTGCTAGAATATGAGGGCAGAGAATGTTAAAAATAAAAATAAAAACAAAAACATGAGGGAGGTAGTCACTTCCCATAATGGCTGACCTTGGAAACTTCCGTTCTTTCACATGTCTTACCGTATGGTTTTAATAAGACAAACAGTGTGACACAAATACATTTCCAAAGTTTAGGTTACTGAGTCTTAACATCACATGTGGGCCATCAACATTCAGTTCTAATTGGAATACATCTCGTTCCTTTTAAAAGATTCTCCTCGCTAAGGGTTCCAAATGAAAATTAAACCAACTATCCCAGAAAAAAGGGGGGAATTTAATGGTCCATGTAAGCAAACTGCATATAGGGCAGGTGTCTCCTGGACTTGAAGACAATTGAAACAAGGACTTGAATGCTGCCAACTTGTTTCACCAACTCCCATTTCTGCTTCCCTCTACTTGTTCTTCATTCTCTCAGACCAGCTCCCCTGCTCAAAGCTCTAACTAAGATTTCTAGCAGGTCATGTTTTCCTAGTTTTGCCACTTTAGAGGGGCTCCTCCTCTTAGTTCCACTTCAAAAAATATGAGGGAAGGGAGACTTCTGCTTCTGGCTATGATTTAGTAACTTACCTAGACTTCCTGGATTAGGAGCAACTATAAAACTGGACAAGATATATTAAGCAGCTGTTTTCAGGTAGCACAAAACTGAAATTTCTGAGATAAGGGAAACTTAAGCAGTTGAGCCCCACAATCACCGGGCTTCCTGTGGTGTAAAGAGGCTGGAGTGCTAAGCCAGGAACATAGAGATCACAGTGGGGAGCAGCTGAAATATTGGAAATTATGGGATGGGGCATCAGAGAAGGAAGCAATTCAGAGAGGTGGCCCCAGAAATCCATATAGGGGTCCCCACAAGTCCATGGCTGAGGACAGGCTGTATATAACCATAGCAAAACCACCTCGTGTACCGAATAGCAGTTGTGACAAACTTGAGAATGGAACAGATACCAGAGGTCAAGCAGTGTTGGCATAAAGAGAGTGCTAAGGGACATTGGGTGTCTGGGCCTGCCAAGATGGAAATCTTAACAACTGTGGCATCCAGCTGAAACACTAGAAAGGTTGCACCTTAGGAGTAAAGACCATGCCCTAGAGTAAGACCTACTGTAGACTGCCCTAACATGCTCTGACACCATTGACATGGGAGACAGAGTATGGAGATTTGAGTCCTGCCAAGTTAGAACTTATGAAACTCCTTTCCACAGATAAGAACTAACAAAGCATAAAACCAAACCTACACTAGTTTAAGGTGACCACTCAGTAACTGAAGTACCTGCTAAAACAAGAATCATCACTTTTCAGAAGAAGGTAACACAATTCAGAATTTCTACAAGATATACACAATATCTGGTTTTCAATGGAAAACTACTAGAAGTACAAAGACACAAGAAATTGTGATCCATATTTAGAAAAATTGAGATGGCCTTGGTATTAAAAATATGTTCAAAGATTAAATTAAAATATGAGTGAACAGATAGAGAATCTCAGCACAGAAACAAAAGTTACCAAAAAATGTAATGGGAATTCTATTGTGTGTGTGTGTGTGTGTGTGTGTGTATCTTTTTTTTTTTTTTTTTTTTTTTTGGCCGCTTGGCTTATAGGAGTTCCCCAACCTTAATGGGAATTCTAGAACTGCAAAGTACTATAACTGAAATGAAAAATTCATTGGATGGGTTTAATAGCAGATTGGAGATGGCAATAGAATGAACTTAAAGAAATACAAATGTAGTTGTTCTGTAAGTGTTTGGAAATGGAGGGCTGAAATGCTGAGAGACCCTGAAATGTGGATTTGGGATTCATTTTTCAAATATTTATTAAGTATTCAAGATGCTGTTCACTCCATTCCCTAACACATAAGCCTAAAGAGTCCGTCATGAAAGAACATGGATCATGTTTTCAATTACTTATTAAGTAGAGAACTGTTCTGAGTACTGGGGATACAACACTGACTAAGTCACTGCCTTCATGGAGCTTATATGCCAGAGGGAGAGATAGATAATTATTTTCTATACTCACAGTGATAAATGCTATGAGAAAAATAGATCTGAATAAATAGTGATGGAAGATTGCTATTTTAGATAGGATAATCAGGGAGGGCCTTTCTGAAGAGGTGGTGTGAGAACAAGCCATTTGAATAACCTGTGCAAAACTACTTAATAGAAATAATGCAAGTCACCTATAAGTCACCTATAATTTAAATTTTTCTCCACCTTTAAAAAACAGGTGAGATTCTGATATTTAACCAAAAATATTACCATTTCAACATGTAATCAATAGAGAATACTACTGAGATATTTTACATTCTTTTGTACTAAATCTGAAATCTAATGTATATTTTGTACTTACAGTACATCTCATTTTGGACACTAAATTGCCACTGAAAATATTTGGTATTTAGAGTTCATTAAACTTATAGTTGAATAAGTATATTTACATACTCAGGTTCCAAGCATACTTAAAATAGACTTTACTTTTTAGGGCACTTTTAGCTTGACAGCAAAATGGAATAGACAGCAAAATGGAATAGAAAGCAGAGTCACCACATATTCCTGCGTGCGCACACACACACACAGCTTTTCCCACCAACATCCTGCACCAGTGTAAAATTGTTACAATTCATAAACCAACACTGACACATCATTATCAGCTAAAGTCCTTAGTTTATGTTAGGATTAACACTTGTACATTCTATGGATTTGGACAAATGTATAATGACATGTATCCATCATTATAGTATCATAATCGTTTCACTGCCCTAAAAATCCCTTATGTTCCACTTATTGCTCCTCCCTTACCAAACCCCTGGAAACGACTTATCTTTTTACTGTCTCCAAAGTTTTGAGTTTTCCATAAAGTCATATAATTGGAGTCATACAGTATATATAATTTGAGTCATACAGTATATAGCCTTTTCAGATTGGCTTCTTTCACTTACTAATATGCATTTAAGATTCATCCATGTCCTTTCATGGCTTGATAGCTCATTTCTTTTTAGCTGAATAATATTCCATCGTATGGATGTACCACTGTTTTTTACACAGTCACCTACTGAAGGACATATTGTTTGCTCCAAGTTTTGGCAATTAGGAATAAAGCTACTGCAAACATTTGTGTGCAGGTTTTGTGTGGACCTAAGTTTTCAGCTCCTTGTAGTAAAAAAAACATAAAATTTACCGTTGCACATTTACATTTAAAATGTACAATTCAGTGGCATTAAGTAAATTCACAGTGTTGTGCAGCCATCACCACTATCTAGTTCCAGAACTTTTTCATTACCCTAAATGTAAGCACTGTTAAGCAGTCACTCAAGTATTAATTTTGAAATTTAAGTTAATTAAAATAAATAAAATTAAAAATTAACTATCCTCCACCACACTAGCCACATTTCAAGTGCTCAGTAGCCACATGTGGTTAGTGGCTATTGAATAGCACAGGTCTGGGGGAAGAGAATTAGAGGCAGAGGAAACAACAAATACAAAGCCCTTTGTCCAAGAATACACTTTTTCAAAGAACAGTTAGTTGGCCAATATGACTAGTGTACAAGAGGTAGGGAATGTAGTCAGTGAGGTAGCCGAGAGTCAGCTAATGGTTTTTCATGTCATAGTAAAGACGTTAGATTTTATTTTAAGGGTGACAGAAAATTTATAAAGACTTTTAAAATGATCAGTCTGACTACTGTGTTGGAAAGATTGAAGGTGGTTAAAGAATGAAGCAGGAAGACTTTAAAGACTGTTACAGGTGAGCGATGATGGTTCTTGAACTAGGGAGGTAGCTGAGGTGATGAAAAGTGTTTAGATTCAGGATATATTTCAAAGGTTTAGATTATTGCATTTACAATGGATAGGATGTTAGACATAAGAAAGTAAAACTATATTCTGTAAATTGGAGAACACAGAGAGAGAAACAGGTTTGAGAGAAAATTAAATTTAGTTTTGACCATGTTATGTTTTAGATGGTCATTGCCATCAAGTGATTGCAAAATTGGAGCTAGATGACAGCTCTGATATTTTAATATTTATTATAAATATTACTTTCTTAGTGAGTTGCTATAAGAATGATAAAAAACATATAACTCATAGAGATAGAATTAATTAGAATGGATTCTGAAGTGCACATGCCTTATATATCAGGTAAAAGGTAAATATATATTCCATATATTCTGGAATAAGGGATCTACTGAAAGACTGTTGAAGATTCAAGATACTTGTATTACATTACTTAGTGATTAAATGATAAATAGGATTATTTTTAATGTTTTCATATAGCATAGTTTTGAACAGTTTAAACAGATACACACCCAAACAAGACATACAGATGGCCAAGAGGCATGTGAAAAGCTGCTTTAACATCACTAATTATGAGAGAAATGCAAATCAAAACTACAATGAGGTATCACCTCACATTGGTCAGAATGGCCATCATCAGAAAATCTACAAACAACAAATGCTGGAGAGGGTGTGGAGAAAAGGGAACCCTCTTGCACTGTTGGTGGGAGTGTAAATTGGTACAGCCACTATGGAGAACAGTATGGAGGTTCCTTAAAAAACTAAAAATAGAATTACCATATGACACAGCAATCCCACTACTGGACAAATACCCAGAGAACACCATAATTCAAAAAGACACACGCACCCCAATGTTCATTGCAGCACTGTTTACAATAGCCAGGTCATGGAAGCAACCTAAATGCCCATTGACAGATGAATGGATAAAGAAGATGTGGTACATATATACAATGGAATATTACTCAGCCATAAAAAGGAACAAAATTGGGTCATATGTAGAGACATGGATGGACCTGGAGACTGTCATACAGAGTGAAGTAAGTCAGAAAGAGAAAAACAAATATCGTATATTAATGCATGTATGTGGAATCTAGAAAAATGGTACAGATGAACTGGTTTGCAAGGCAGAAATAGAGACACAGATGTAGAGAACAAACGTATGGACACCAAGGGGGGAAAGTGCGGGGTGGGTGGGATGAACTGGGAGATTGGGATTGACATGTGTACACTGATGTGTATAAAATGGATGACTAACAAGAACCTGCTGTATAAAAAAATAAATTAAATTTAATTTAATTTAATTTAAAAAAAACAGGGGCTTTCCTGGTGGCACAGTGGTTGAGAATCCGCCTGCCAATGCAGGGGACACGGGTTCGAGCCCTGGTCCTGGAAGAACCTACATGCCGCGGAGCAACGAAGCCCGTGCGCCACAACTACTGAGCCTGTGCTCTAGAGCCCATGAGCCACAACTACTGAAGTCTGTGTGCCACAACTACTGAAGCCCATACGCCTAGAGCCTGTGCTCTGCAACAAGAGAAGCCACTGCAATGAGAAGCCTGCACACCGCAACAAAGAGTAGCCCCTGCTCGCCACAACTAGAGAAAAGCCCACGCGCAGCAACAAAGACCCAACGCAGCCAAAAATAAATAAATTTATTTAAAAAACCAAAAAACAGATACATGCCACTAGTTTTTTGCATTTTTTTTTCCTATGGTTAATGCTTTGCATCTAAATATACTTCACACTTTTTTTAAAGTCCATATTTTTAAACCTTTATTTTATTCTAAAATCTTGGACAGGGTTATTGAAGCTTAATGACATTAACAACTACCATTTAAGGAGAAAGGAAAACATAAATAATCTCATTTGATCTTTCCATGCTGCAGAAAAAAAGGCTAGCAGAAAGCGACGGCTGGATGTAAACGGTGTTAAAATGTTAACTAAATTGCAAAAACATTTAGGCTTACTACCAGTAACCTTTCTATTCTTAACATCTAAAAATAGTAACACTGTCATAGGACACAGTAGGATGTGATGTAATGAGCAGGAGGAGGACTTGAATCCTGATTGTATTTCTTACTAGCTGACTGCACTTGTCTTTGGATAAGGTATCTGTTTTTCCCTTTTTCTTCCCCCCTTTAAAAAAATTTTCAGTGTCTTCAACTAAAGAATGGGGGGACTAATATCACCTACCTATCCCTCAGAGTTGTTGGAAGAATCAAAATGCATATAAAAGCGCTTTGTAAATAGCATATTTTACTTAAGTTTTAGGAATGAAGGTTTGAAACAATTACTACTTGAATTTTTTCTTCAGAAATATTTCCAATTTTAACCTGATTTAATAATAATTTTAGTAATCAATTGGGGTAATTGTTTACTTTATATTCTATTGCTTTCCATAATACACACTGGATAATTAGTAATTATCTGTTGATTTTCAATTAGTTTTACAGTAACCTATTATTTTGTGGACTGTTGCCAGTTCTGCATGCTGTATACCACGGGCTCTCAATAAATGTCACATACAGAGCATTCTTGTAGCAGGAAGATTTAGGATCCAAATGAATTCTGAGCTCTGACAGACAGGATCTGTGGAATATAAGGCTTTCAGAAGACAACCCACCTGCTCCACACTTTCAAACAGCAACAACCAGATTCACAAGGTTCTCTGCCTACCTCTCAGCCTCATCTCTCTCCACTGTCTTCCCCTCAACTTCTCCATCCCCGGTGCACAGAACAACTTCCCCAAATGCTCAACGCAATCTCATATTTGGACTTTTCCATCTCTTGTTTCGTTTACCTAGACACTCTTCCTTTGTAACATCAAGTCTTTCTGTCTCACTTAGATATCATCTCATGAAAAGCCTTTCCAGACCTCCTGTGCTCTTACAAAGGCCTGTCATGAACTCCTTCTTGTAGTCAATTTTATCACACGGTATTTAAATTCTGTTTACTTGTCTTCTTCAATAAACTGTGAACTCTGGGAAGGCAGTGTCTGTGTCTGCCTTGTTCACTGTTATATCCCTTGCATGTAGTATGGTTCTAACACATGGTTTTACAATAAATATTTCTTGATTGAATAACGAGAGTGGTCCGGAGTTTTAGTAGACAGATACCAATCACTACGCTTGGTTTTCTGCCATTCAGCTAGGACTGGACGCTCCGGATTGATACATTTTCACCTCGTGAGGCTGGCAGCCCTTCGACCAGGCCTGCAGGTAGCAACCCATTTATCTGAATGATCTGACTTAGCAGAACCACCGACGACACGCGTGGCGTGGGTCTCTGTGACCCACGAGCAACTGCTATGCCCTCTAGGTAACGAGGTGGAAAGAGGATCTTCAGGGGCCACCAGTATCCCAGGAAAGACGAAAGATTCGTCTTAACCTGGCCTCTGGCAGCACTGTCTACACACTACCTCCTCCTGCGCGCCAAGCCGTTAGTACCACCCGGTCCCACTCGGCTCCACCCACCTGGCGAGCCCGGGTTACTAAACCCTAGCCGCCAGGTTGCGCGAGGCGTTTCTAAGCCCCGCCTCCGGGGCGAGGGCGCCCTCCCCCTCCCAGTTCTGCCTAAACAGTTCCGTTAGCAGCGGGAGGAAAAAACCGTCCTTCGGGTACCCGCCTCTCCACTCCCAACGCTTTACTCCCTACTCCCCTTGCGACCACTACACACAGCTACGGAGGCCCCTAAAGTACAAATATCCCCCAGGCACTGCCATAGCCTGATAGATTTTGTCCTTGTTACTTTATCCCGTTCCAGGGCCCTGCGTTCTGCTTTTGTCAGGAATTCGAGCTCCTGAGTTTCTTCCGGCGGCAGGAACTCTAACGCTTTTCACGGAAGTAAAGTGGTTTTTTTGGCTTTTTGTTTTGCGGGGGGGGTAGGTGGCTTTTTTTTTTTTTTTTTTTGGCCGCTGGGGCTGCCCGCATTCCTTCCCTCCCACCTCGCGGAATTGTGGCGGGAGGGGGAGGAGAAAGTCAAAGCGCCTGCGCGGAGAGGCCGCTTTCCATCCGGGTCCCCGTCCGTGCGGTGCAGCAGGTCGGTAGGCGGGAAATGGCGACTGGCTGAAGGAGCTGGTTCTGTTGCTGCTGCGGGCTAAGCGGGAAAGACACCACGCGTTGCGCAGTCGGGACCGTCGCCGGAGCCTGAGGACACTTCTCTGTCGTCACAGTTAGGTAATCCCACTCGTCCAGACGCTGCCGCTGCTCCCAGTCTTAGTCCTCCTCTTCCAGGGCCGTCTGCCGGGATCTCCTCCCCTTCTTAACCGGGTTCTCCAGCGGCTGCGGCGCCTTGGTAGTCATGCACTGTTGGCGCCTCGTACGTCCGCTGTGTGGAGCCGCTCTTCTCTGGACTTTCCCCTGGGAACAGAAAGGGAGCTCACTTCCCGCCAGCTTCGGCTCTCAGGCTGCGGCCTGTGTTGTGATTTCTGGGGTTAGATTTCACTTTGCTACCCACCCCCATCCCGATCTCACGTTCGTAGTCCCCAAACCTGTGGTCGTCCCTCCCGGTAATTGGGTTAGATCAGCTTTTCTAACCCTGACCCGTCTGACGTTTTAGGTATTTCATTCTTTCTAGTAGGGTGTTTTTGCGGGGGGAGGGCGTTGCGCTATCTCAGTTTTTATAAATACCTTTTGAGGATCTGGAAGAAGAGATTTCACTAAGTTCTGTTTGTCTACTGTTAAAATGTTGAGTTGACATTGTTAACTTTTTCAAATTAAGAGTGGTGGTAAAGAACAGCCCATGTGGAAGGCCTCTGGTTCCTGTAGTGGTCAGTTAAGGGTGAATCTTACTGTACTTCGTATTCTACACTTTCTTTGGGTATCAAATGCCTGTATAGATGCTTATTTTTGTATTCTTGACTACAATTCTATGGTAAATAATTGTATAAGTAAATCGTCTTTTATTACTTCTCACTTGAGTGGTGGCTGGAGGTGTGAAGGATGTTGAGCACTTTAGAGTACCTTAGGGAAACCTACAGAGATACTGCTCGCAAACTGCACTAAGATCCTGAAATGAAATGTACTTAGTAGATGTTCCTCCAAGGCAGGGATTTACCTTTCCATTGCTAATAAGACAATACCAAGATTACTGCCTAACATAGGTATACAATTAGTGATTTAAAAGGTAGATATATCTTCGTAATTTTCAGGTTGTAGATTTCTTTATATACTCTCTCCCCATTCTTTGCCAAGTTTTAAGTTTTCGTTTGTTGTCCTTATAAAAGCAAGGAAATGGCTAGTTAAAGCTACTTTTATTCCTCCTTCTTGTTCTTTTCCACATTGCAGACCAGTTGTCCATAAAGAGAAGTAATAAGGAGACTGTTGGTGTTTTTCAGAATTTGTTTTTCAATATTGTTGAATTTGGGGCCTTTGTAGTTGTTGTTTTTTTTTTAAACTAGTTAAACTTAATTTAGTTTTGAAAATGTGGTTCACATTACACGTCATTTGATGTTTGTAACTCAAAGGCTTTCAGCTCTCTAGGTTCAGTTTGAAAGACTTCACCGTTGTTTGCATATTAGGATTAAATTTCATTAATAAACAGGAACACACAAACATTATTACAATTGTCATTTAGTAGATTCCCCCCCAAGGTCACAAAGAAAGTCAAGGCAAAATGTAGCTCTTAGGTGAAGCAGTCTTTTAGGATTGTGTTGAACTTCATACTTATCTTCAAAACCAAAAGAACAGGGGGTGGGAAGTGGAGGTGAGGGCATACTGGATACTTGCTCAGTCAATTTGTTTGAAAAATAGGGCCAAATATTTGACTTAAAAGGATGTAAAATAAATTATTGGTCTAGTGTAGGTTTTATCTGTACTTTAATGATCTTTTTGGGTAGTTTATGAAGCATTAATGTTTTAAATAAAATTTGTTTTACGGATAGCTGAGTGAGCACTGTTTGTAGACTTCGTCTTCAAGAACTCTTCCAAATTGTTTTAATTCTTCATTCATTTGATTCTTTTAATATACTTCCCAGTATACGTTGAAAGGCTGTGAAAGCTCTAAGTGGTATAGCCCTTAACCTTTGTGGACTTGTAGCTGTACGGAAGTTCTAAATAGGATTGCATAGAAAAACCAAATAGAATTGGTGGGTTTTATAATATTCTACGTAGTGTCTCTTGGACATTTCATTTGAGCTAGTAAGGTTATTCTTTTCTCACTATTAAGAAATTAAGAATTAGGGGTGTTTTATCTTTCCGAAATTCATCTAGCTGATCCAATGTTTGAGATTTCTGGTCAAGAGGATTCCTCACAAGATTATTATATAGCAGAATCCATCCAAGATTTTAAAAAAACCTTGGCTCTGTTGTTCAGAAAGGATGTTCTAGACTCTAGACTTGTAACTATAGGATTAATTGCAGATTGAATAAAATGGTATAAATTTATCTCATTCATAGGAGATTTTTCAATTAATGCGATAAAGAAAAAGTGGTTTGTCTGAATAAACAATATCTAACTAAATTTGTAATTTACTGAGTTGTTGTGAAAGCATAAAGTAGAAAAGACACTTTAAGTCATAAATACCAAATGTTCTAAGAAGACCTCATATATGATATTCTCTAAGTAATTCTTTTGGGTACGTTACCTGACCATTTTAACTGGATTGGCTACAGGGGTCATTTGCTCTACTTTGAAGATGAGAAGATTTAACAGAAATGGGGCTTAAGATAAAACCATACAACTTTTAGTTTCCACTTTACATTTGCCATGAGACATATATCTAAGCCAGACATATATTCAGTACTGGTTTATGACTACATTAATTTTTAATTTAAATTGTATTAAATTATAATTGGATCTACATTACAAATAGGTGGACTAGGTGGTTGACTGTGTGGTATAATCTGAGAATTGCCAATGCCAAACTTTGTGTCTCTCCTTTGTGTTATGGAATTCTTTCTAAAATGTTTCATTTAAAATTACAAATTCTCTGGAAGAAAAACTTTAATAAACTATTGCCTTTTATTGGCAATATTAGCACAGATTAGTTTATCAAATAAATTTGCTGATACCACAAACAGGTGAGGGTTCAGAGGCAGTGGAACAACAGAAGTAAGCTTCTTTGCATTGGCTGTGATCAGGAGAGGTGTGGCATGTAGGAACATTGTCTGAGGGAGAAAGGCATGGTGGGAGTAGAGTTATAGTGAGAAGCTTGGGCCTCTTGGGGTCCTTTGGGAATTTTGTGAATCTGACTGACAGTAATGAGGAGTGAGACTAAGTGTGGTCCCAAAAAGAATTGTAGGAGCTTAAGGACAAACGTGGTTTATAGCTTTGGCCTGCCCTTTTGTTTATTTACCTCATCTGCAGGTCCCCATTTAGTATGGTATTTTTAGAAAAGAGTGAAGGAAAACACTAAAATGCCATTGAAAAAGAAAGTGTTGTAAAATATTTACATAAAAAGTCTTCTAACTTTAATATAAGGTCACAGTAGGCCAGTTAACTATATTAGGGACCCCAGGTTTTATGGTAATCATAGGCTCTCCTGTATTCATTTAGAGAAATTATAGAAAAGGAAGTTTATCTAGATTAAACATGAATCATCAACTGTGCTTTGACTTGAGGTTCTAGCAGTCAGGTTTCCATAATAGCTATAATAATTTTAGGACAAGGAAATGTGTTTATTACTTTGATTAAAGAAACATAAAATTGTACTAATAGAAGGCACTTGAATACTTCAGAAATAATTGGGATTATACTTAGTAATAGTGGCTTATATATAGTTTAGGAAGAATGTTTTCTTTCTTTGGACTAAATACTTCTATATGGAGAAATTGGAAACTAAAAAGGCAGAATCGTTGCTAAAAATAAATAAGAAAGGGATATTAAGAATCTGTTAGCATCATGACATGATATTTTAAGTTTCTCGTGTTGACCAGTTAATGTTTAAGTAGGAATTCAAAATATATTTTATTATAAGAAGACTATATTATTTGTTAAAGAAAAATATACAGAACCAATAAGTATCTTTTCAGTTGAGAACAACTATGATTATTTGTTTCAGTAATAATTGCTTTCTTTCTGATATTCCCCAAATATATATGATTATTCTATTGAGTTGAAATTGATTAACTTCACACTGACTTTACAAGTACGTGCTTTAGTGTATTTTGTTAAATAAGATAATTATACAGTAAAATCCTTTAATTTTCTGATGTACTGATAAAAATTATTTGAAAAATACAGTCACATTTCAAACAATCATGCATTTTTCCCTCATTGGTAATATACCATTTTACTTTATTTTATTTTACTTTTTTAGTAGTAGCAAACAAGAGGGCACTTCTGTTAGAGAATTATGATCTTACCTCATCTTTGACTAGTAATTTAGAGAAAAATTCTTAAAACTCTTCTTAAAACTTTTTGTCTTCGGTTTATCTCAACCATAATGATTAGTTTTTCTTTGGTATGTAGTATTAATAAGAATAGTAGGAAATTATTTCAGGTACTCAAAGATTTTTAATAACTATTTTCCTTTTTGCCAACATCTCATTGATTCTTTTATTATCAACTTAATGTGTTCTGAGAGTTCCATATTTCTACTGACCTGAGAGTAAGTTGAATATAAAATTAATTTTCTTTAAATAGAAGCTTTTATTAAAGGAGTAGTTATATCTCTCCCCTTGCCCAATTTTGGTGAGAACTACTTAAAAAGCATTCTTAGGAAAATTCTGCCAAAATTAACTTCACTTTTTTATTCTTCAGATTTTCTTTAATGTATCCAATAAGTACATTGTAACTTGCATGTATACAGGTAACTCCTGTAAATTTTAAAAATTGCATATATTGGAATATATTCCATAGAAAGGATAGTAATATGATGAAAAGTGATACACTGGAGTGACAGGTTTCCCATGTGCTTTTTTTTTTAATCTCATTAATAGCTTTTTAATATGATTTTTAAAATTTTATTATTTCTTTTTGGTTGCATTGGTTGTTTGTTGCATTGCGTGGGCTTTCTCTAGTTGTGGTGAGCGGAGGCTACTCTTCACTGTGGTGCGTGGGCTTCTCATCGCGGTGGCTTCTCTTGTTGTGGAGCACGGGCTCTAGGCTCGCGGGCTTCAGTAGTTGTGGCTCGCCCGCTCTAGAGTGCAGGCTCAGTAGTTGTGGTGCACAGGCTGAGTTGCTCTGCGGCGTGTGGGATCTTGCCGGACCAGGGCTCGAACCCGTGTCTTCTGCATTGGCAGGTGGATTCTTAACCACTGCGCCACCAGGGAAGCCCTCCCATGTGCTTTTGACAAGTTTCTAATGAATATTATAGTACTCAGTTCTTATGAATTCATAACTATATTTTTTCTAAAATAGCACATTTTGTTATAAAGTTTTATTGGTATGAATTTCTATCATGCTGTGTAATAGAATGCTTCTTTTTACAAGATGTGTACATTATACTTACTGCAGTTAGTTAAAATTACAACAATCTCCAAATTACTGTTGCTTTAAAGCTTAGGTGAGAGAAATACAAGTCTGTCCTCAGCAGAAGTACATACTGTCTCATTCGGTACATAACAAATATTGATTTTGCCCTAATGGTATTTCTCCTGAGTACATGCAAAGTTTTAAGTTGGGGTCCTGATAATAGTATTTTAAAACATGTATGTGAGTGGCTGTATTTTCAGTGATCAACAAACGAAATAATGCCATCTTTAAAAAATCATTTCATATTTTCATTGAGCATTTTAGTCATCAATAATCTCACAACCCAGAGAAAATTAATTGACCATGGTTTTAGAAAAAACTTTTTTTTTTTGGTTGTTGTTCATTGAAGAAAACTTTAAGAGGAAAAAGAGCCATAATTTTATCAACCCAACTCAGCAGCTGTTTTTTATTTTCAAATATTTTTGATTATGTTTATATTTAGTAATTTTTGAAGAATTCCATTATCTAGTTTAAAAAAGGAGAGAAAGTTATGTATCACATAATAATAACCTAAAAAGACCACTTTATCACATACTTTGTTGGGCAGGGTTCAGGGAAAAGAATCTCCCTCTCTTGGAGTTGATGCTTTATATAATCCTCCTCTACTTAATCCTCCTGCCCTAGTTGACTTTTGACTTTTATTAGGTGATAAGTGGGAGGGACCAAGAAATCTCTTCTTTCTGTAAAGTCATTCAATGAAGGGCTTGGGAAAGTAGTAAAGGAAGGAGAGTAAAAGTGGACAGTTGTAGTATCTGAACCTGTTGATTTCAGATTATTCAACTGGAAATATAGATAGTGAAAACAGATACTGATACTTTTGTCATTTGGTGTCAACTAAGGCAGTGATTTTTAGCTTTTTCTTTCATGAATGTAAATTGAGTAGTGATACCATTTGTAATAGAGTATAAATTAACAAACTCAGAAATTTAGAGCTAGAGGAGACTAAAAGGGTCGTCTAGTCTTTGTTTCCTTAATGATGAACCATCTGAAGACTTTTTAACATGTAGTGAGTGTTGGTCTTAATTAGGGTGCTTCAGATAAGTTGTATGTGATCGAAGGATGAAAACAGCTCAGATTAATTAATGACTCATCTCCTGTTTTGACAGCTCTTTTTTTAGGTAAAATTTACATGTAGTGAAATGCATAGATCCGAAGTCCAATAACTTCTTTTGCTGTTGAGGAAATGAAATGCTAGAATGATTGCATGACTTAATTAGTGTCTAATCAGTGTTACAGCTAACTAGTGATAGATTCAGGACTGATAACTCCCAGTCCAGGGGCTCTTCCTCTAGTAACTCCCTCAGGAGCCTACTCCAGAACTTTGCATGCATATTTTCTTTACATAGGCAATTTATAACTTATATATACCTAAATTTTATGGGGAAACCCAGACTTTGTTGCCTTTAAAGTTTGATTTGTGATCTTTTTACAGTTTTCTTATTCATATTTTTTTGTCCACTTTTGTTTCCCTTTTCTTTTATTCAGCAAAAATTTGTTTGAAAGAATGCACATTAGATTAATCCTAGATAATTTGTTAAGAATCCTTCATATATAATGTGCTGTTTTGTTGTTTTGATATAAAATTGTGTACTCAAGACCTCAACAGCAAATTATCAACTGAGTTTATGCTTGTATCATCATTATAATTTTGTTAGCACAAGACAATTTGCAGCCATAATTGTTGGCATCAAATATTGCTTGGGGTCAGGGATTTTGTGAAAAGGAAGGAAATCTTATGAGGAAGGAATATTTTTAGTTTTATTCTTGCTCTTTTTGTGAGCAAGAATTGATTACTGCAGTGAGGATTTTGTGTTTCAGTGACATATTTTTTTCCCTATTCTCTTGTCTCTTTGAGGGAAATGAGAAAAATTATAGTTCAGTTCAACAAAGGTTGAGCTTTCATGTGTACCGAGTTGTTGGAGTTACAGATAAGATCTCTGCCTTCAACACTCTTACAGTTTAGTGCAGTTAAAGATATATAAATAGATTATTTCAGTACGATTTGTTAAGAGCTAAGGAGAGATAATCACCAGTTTACACAGGCCATGGGCATGTGGGGGTGGTTACTTATTGGGGTGCATGATACTTGGGCTGAGCTTTAAATGATGAGGATAAGAATTAGTTGAAAGGAAGGAATATTTGAGGTATAGAGAAAAGCAGAAGCATGATACAGCACAGTGTGGGCAAGAAACTATTATTACTGGAGTGCAAAGAGTGAGGCAGCAAATAGCAGTGAAAAAAGACTTGGAGAGGTAGATCTTGGAGGGTTTTATATATATTGCTAGAGTTTAGTCTTTATTTTGAAGGGAGTTCGTGGGATGGAACAGGCAGATTTGTAGAGTGCAGAGGATGGATTTAAAGGGGGAAGACTGAGAAATATTTTAGAGGTAGAATCATGAGGATTTGGTGATTGACTGTAGGGGACAAGGGAGGGGAAGAATGACTAGGTGTTTAGGATGGTTTCTGGCTTCATTGATTAGGCAGATTACTTGTGATTAAGAATATAGTAGGGGGGGGCTTCCCTGGTGGCACAGTGGTTAAGAATCCGCCTGACAATGCAGGGGACATGGGTTCGAGCCCTGGTCCGGGAAAATCCCACAGCAGCTAAGCCTGTGTGCCACAACTGCTGAGCCTGTACTCTAGAGCCCACGAGCCTCAACTACTGAGCCTGCATACCACAACTGCTGAAGCCCACACACCTAGAGCCACAACGAGAGAAGGCCCCACAATGAGAAGCCCACGCACCACAACCAAGACCCAATGTAGCCAAAAAAAAAAAAAAAAAAAATAAAATAAAAAATGTTAAAAAAAGATATTAGTTGAGGGTCTGGGTTAGCATGCCATAATTAAACACATTAATATTTCTGCAGAGAATAATGTATGCATATTCATACAACTGATCAGGTTGGGTTTTTGCCACCAAATGAGTTTGGGTGCTAAACTTAAATTATTTTGCTCAGACTTTCTGGCTCCCACATGAAAGTTGAGTAAGGTATTGTAGGCCTCTGTAAGGGTTTGTGTTATTAGTGTTTAATGCACATCCGGTGTAACTGCTATGTAATCACTTCTTGAGAGCAACTCAGAGCTTTTGTGCGCAAGGCTCTTTTGGGTTCATGGAGTTTTCAAGCAAAGCCTTTCTGCATCAACAGCTCTGAACACACTTCAGAGACTGAGGGGACTCTCTCTTCTTCTTTCTCTACCCAGGCCCTCAACTTAGTGATTTCTCTCTGTTCCTTTCAATATGGTGGCAGTGGAGGGGGAGTGTTGGATGCAAATTCAAGTCTCCAAGAGCCTTTCCCAGTCTGAGCTGGGGAAGACAGCTGGCCCTCAGTGGAGGAGGGGAGGGTAAGCCTTGGAGAAGGTATGAGCAAACGATGCTTCTGGCAAAGCTGCCGTGGGATCCAGGCGGGAGTCTGGTCTGGGTAGGCGAGATCATGGAGCCCAAGAAGGATCTGTGGCTTCTCAGCTGCCCCTGGGCATCCACAATCATCTCCATGGCAGATGCTGCCTCCCTTGCAGGAAAGCGTGGGAAGGGATGCCGGGAAGTTTCCTCAGGTGAGGTGCGTTTGCTCCGAGCCCTCCAGAAAACGTATGTTTGACAGGTGCTCAAGGTATTAGGGAATTAGAGTGACTGAGGGGGAGGCGAAGCCCCAGCCCAGCCGAGCCACTAAGAGAGGGCTCACCGGCCGTGGCCGCTGAGCCTGCGCGTCCTGTGCTCCGCAACGGGAGAGGCCACAACAGTGAGAGGCCCACATACCGCAAAAAAAAAAAAAAAAAAAGCTGAGCTCATTTTATTAAAAAAAAAAAAAAACAATATAGTGGGACTACCCTGGCGGTCCAGTGGTTAAGACTCCACAATTCCAATGCAGGAGGCTCGGGTTCCATCCCTGCTCAGGAAACTAAAAAGGAATACAGCAGGAAATATACAAAAGGAAGAGCAGGTTTGGGAATAGGGGTGGGATAGGAAAGGTGAATTCAGCCTTGGGTAAGTTGAATTTGAGGTGCAGAGTGAAGGTGTTGAGAAAGCTGTTGGATGATAGTCTGAAATTTATAGGTGATACAAAAGCTAGAAGAATTAATGTTGCAATTTGGAAGAGGCCTGCACCCCCAATCTTTTTAGCTGGGCTGCAGATACAGACAGCAAACTTAATTGCTTGGTTTTAAATTGCTGAACAATCAGCTTTTTCTATTCCTGAGATGAGATCTGGTTCAAATGTTGAAAAGTGGAAATGTTTTACATTATATATTCTCCCCCCAATGTCATGAGTTCTTAAGCTTAAAGTGTTGTTGCACCCATTGCTATGTTTGTTTTGTGATGTAATCTACTTAAATTGTATCTACTTCATTCATTAGTAGTAGATTTATTTCCCTGATGTACTCATTTCCCAGTCTTTACTTGTATTATTCTATTTTTACTGGTAATAGAAAAGAATTTATCTAGTAATGGAGCTGTAAAGAACCTAGAGGATGGTTAATTTCTAACATAAGTAGTAGCGTTAGCAAGATGAGGCTGTATATGTATGTGTAAATCTCTTCCTTTTACATTTTATGTTTAGGTAATAAAATTAGACTATTGCAGATATTATGTAGGCAATTTCTGATCAGTACTTGGCCCAATTGATATGTATTGTTTTTGGTTTTGGTCAGGTAATGCTGGCCTCATAAAATAAGTTGGGAAGTGTTCCCTTCTGTTTTCTGGAAGAGTTTGTTGTTTGTGTCATTTTTTATTAAGATGTTTGGTAGGATTCTCCAGTGAAGTCATCTGGGTCTGGAATTCTCTATGTTGGAGACCTTTCCTGCAATTTAATTTTTAAAAAATACGGGGCTGATCAGGTTATCTTTTTTGTTGTTGTTATAAATTTATTTATTTATTTTTGGTTGCATTGGGTCTTCGTTGCTGCACGTAGCCTTTCTCTAGTTGTGGCGAGGGGGGCTGTGTGTGGGCTTCTCATTGTGGTGACTTCTCTTGTTGTGGGCTCTAGGTGCATGGGCTTCAGTACTTGTGGCACGTGGGCTCAGTACTTGTGGCTCATGGGCTCTAGGGCTCAGGCTCAGTAGTTGTGGCTCACGGGCTTAGTTGCTCCACAGCATGTGGAGCAGGTTATTTTTGTTGGATGTTGGTTTACGTGTTCTTTTTTGGGGGACGGGAGGTGGGGCTGCGTTTGGTCTTAGTTGCTGCATGTGGGCTTTCTGTAGTTGCAGTGAGTGGGGGCTACTCTTCGTTGTGATGTGCAGGCTTCTCATTGTGATGACTTCTCGTTGCGGAGCATGGGCTCTAGGCGCGCGGGCTCAGTAGTTGTGGCTTGCAGGCTCTAGAGCGCAGCCTCAGTAGTTGCGGCACACAGGCTTAGTTGCTCTGCAGCATGTGGGATCTTCCTGGACCAGGGCTTGAACCCATGTCCCCTGCATTGGCAGACGGATCCTTAACCACTGCGTCACCAGGGAAGGCCAGTTTACATGTTCTTTCCTTGATTATTTTATTTTAAATATGTTACTCCATTTTTTTCTGGCATAAAGCGTTGCTATTGAAAAATTTATAATAGTCTCATATTCTGTCCATTATAAAGTCACTTAGTGCATGCCTAAATCAGGGGTCTGCAAACTACTGCCCATGGGCTGACTGCCTGTGCTTGTAAACACTTTTTTTGTACACAGCTATGTCTATTCATTTACATATTGTCTTTGGCTGCTTATGCTATGCAGTGACATAGACAATATGGAAACCAGTGAGCATGGCTGTGGACACTGGACATTGATATTTGAATTTCATATAACTTTCACCCTATGGTTTGTAAGCCTAAAATATTTACTCTCTGATTCTGTAAGAAAAAGTTTGCCTATGTCTATCTTACCTATATGTCCAAAGGATTTTTCCATTTCTTAAAATTCAGTAATTTAAAGTTCTAGTAGCTCATACTAGACTGTCTTGGTATTTGTCTTTCTGGGTTGCTATTTTCATGTCTGTGTCTTTCAATACATGGTTTCAAACTTCTGTTTCTGGAAAGTTTTCTTGTTGTACTTTTGAGTGTCTGATCTTTGACTCTCTTCAATATTTGATCAGTTTTTCTTGAATCTGCATTTTTTTTAATGTTTAGAAATATGTCTTCTTTTTTCTATCTGTTGTGTTCATTTACTTCTTTGTTCTTTTTTCTTTAGTCTTCATTTATGAAATAATTTTTTTTTTAATTTTTAATTTTTTTCTGACTTCTGCCACTTCATCCCCACCCCCCTGAATTCCAGTTAAATTTGTTCTTATATTAGTGGTTTTAACCTTTCCTTGGAAGTGGTTTATAGTTGTGATCTGTCTTTATGGGGTTACTTTTTGTAATTTTATTGTTTGTAGGAAATTAGGGATTTTATTCTGCTTCTCTCTTTTTTTTTTCTTCTTATGATAACTATATGGGCTCTGGTCTGATTTCTGTTACTTTTTAATGTGAAATTTGTTTTCCTAAACTTTTAGAAGGAGCTTTGGTTAAAGATAGGTTTTGGCTTAAGTGGAACTTTCTGTTGTTTTCTTACAGTGTTTGAAAATATGGAGGACTGCTCTCTGAGATTGCTTAGTTTATGTTC
>NW_006795213.1:107779-163020 GCF_000442215.2 Lipotes vexillifer | reverse complement strand
CTTTCCCTCTTTTTCTAGTATTCTGTTTGCTTTTCTCATTTGATTCTGTCCTACTCTGTTTTGACTTTATTCGACAGTTTCCTCGTATTGAACCCTGTCAGTAGCTCTCGTAGTCAGGATTTTTGTTCTTATTTTTTAATGGAAAATATCAAACATATGCACAAAGTAAACAATGGTATCATGAATCTCCATATAACCATCACTCAGTTTTAGTATTTATTAACATTTTTTCTGTCTTCTTTGATCTATACCTCCACCCACTCCTACCTGGTTGGTTGTTATTCATAAGAACTTTTTACAGGTGTTTATTTAGGTAAATTTTATATACTTTGAAATACGTAGATCTTAGCTGTAAGTTTTGACAAATCTACACCCGTATCACAATATAGGACATTTCCTTTCCTCAAGGCAACTTTTATTCATTTTTTTTCTCCTTAGATTATTTTTGCCTGTGCCTTTTTAATGCCATCACCAAATGCATACTCTTTTGTGTCTGCCATTGCTCAGTGTCTGTGAGATTCTTTCATGTTGTTGATGATATTAGTAATTGTTGCTTTCTGTTTCTGATTATTATTCCACTGTAAAAAACAAAGCAAAACCCACAATATTCATCTTTCTGTTGCTGAGCATTTTCGTTGTTCCCAGTTTGGGGCTATTGTAAATAAAGCTGCCAGGAACATTTTGGTAAAAGTACCTTGTGGACATGTTTATATTTCTCTTGTTTAAAAACCTAGAAGTGAAATTATTGGATCAGAGGGCTATGTGTTGTTTATTAGAAAGTGCTCAACTTTTACCAAAATTACATTCCCATCAGCAAAATATGAGAGTCCTCATTGTTGTACATCCTTTCTACCATTTATTGTTGTCAGTCTTGTACAATACTTTTTACGATTCAAGTAGATGTGGATTAGTATGCTATTATGTTTCTAACTTACACTTCTGATAATAAATAATATTGAGTATCATTTCATATGCTTGTGGCAAGTTATCTAGCTGTTACGAAGTATCTTCTCAAATCTTTTGCTCATTTTTTTCTACTGGTTTGTTTGTCTTCGTTATGTTTTAGGATTTCTTTGTATTTTGCATACAAGTGCTTTACAAGATACATGTTTTATGAATATTGCGTCAGTTTGTTGCTTGCCTTTTGATTTTTTTTTACTGGTGTCTTTTGGTGAACAGAAAATGTTTAATGTTTATGAAGCCAAGTTTATTCAGTTTTTCCTTTTATGGTTATTGCTTTTATAGTTATTCTTTGTATAAGAGCATGTCATCTACAAGGAGATAGTTTTATTTTTCCTTTCTGACATAGGTTTCTTTTCTTGCTTAATTGACTAGAACCTCCAGTAAAATGTTGAATAGAAGTAGTGAGAGTAGACATCCTTGTCTTATTTTTGATCATAGGAGGTACACATTTAGCTTTTCACTATGAAGTATGATGTTAGCTCTGGGGCTTTTGTAGTTGTCTTTTATTGGGTAAGAATTCCCTTCTACTCCTGGTTTGTTGAGTTTTTTTTTTTTTTTTTGAGGTTTTTTTTTTTTTTTTATGTGGACCTTTAGGGATTTTTTTGAGGGTGGTTATTTTGTTCTTTCATTTGGAACATATTTCTCTATTTCCTCATTCTGTTTAACTTTCGTTTTTGGTTTCTATGAATTAGGCAAAACAACTACTTCTCCTGGTCTTGAAAGAGTGGTCCTTGTGTGTGGGAGCATCCCCTATGTAGACTGCTCCCGTGTCCCCTGCATTGGCAGGCGGACTCTCAACCACTGCGCCACCAGGGAAGCCCCTTGTTGAGTATTTTTATTGGAAAAGGATGTTGGGTTTGGTCAGATACTTTTTCTGTATCAACTGAGATGATTGTGTGGAGTTTTTCCTTTATTCTTTTAATATGGTGTATTAGATTGATTAGTTTTCATATTAAACCACCCTTGTATTCCTGAGAGAAATACCAGTTGGTCATGGTGTGTAATCCTTCTATTAAGCTGCTGGATTTGGTTTGCTAGTATTTCATTGAGGATATTTCTGTCTATGTTCCTAAGGGATATTGATGTGTAGTTTTCTTGTACTGTCTTTGTTTGACTTTGGTATCAGGGTAATGCTGGCCTCATAGTTTGAGTTGGGAGGTGTTCCTCAATTTTTGGGAAGAATTTGAGAAAGATTGGTGTTACTTCTTCTTTAAACATAATGGAAAATTGACCAGTGAAGCCACCTGGTCCTGGACTTTTCTTTGTGGCAAGTATTTTTTTATTATTAATTAAATCTCTTTACTTGTTATGAGTCTTTTTCTGTTTTTTCTTGAGTCATTTTAGTTGTGTCTTCTTAAAAATGTGTCCATTGAATCTAGGTTATCTCATTTGTTGCTGTACAGTTTTTCATAGTATTTTCTCATAATCCATTTTATTTCTGTGAAGTTGGTATTAATGTCACTTCTTTCATTGATGATTTTAGTAGGTTGAGTTTTCTCTTTTTTTCTTGTCTAGTTCTAAAGATTTGTCAATTTTGTTGCTCTTTTCAAAGAACCAACTTTAGGCTTCATTGTTTTTTAAAAAATTATGTTTGATTTATTTCTGTTCTATTTCTTTATTATTTTCCTTCTTCTGCTTGCTTTAGATTTAGTTTGCTTTTCTCTTTCTAGTTTTTTAAGCTAGAAGGCTTTTTTTATTGATTTGAGGTCTTTTTAACAAATTAGCATTCACAGCTGTAAGTTGTCCTCTGAGCACTGCTTTTAGGGGCATGCTATGAGTTTTGGTGTGCTGTGTTTTTGTTTTCATTCATTGTGAAGTATTTTCTAATTCCCCTTGTGATTTCTTCTTTGACACAGTGTTTATTTAGGAGTTTGTTGTTTAGTTTTTGCACATTTGTTAATTTCTCAACTTTCCTTCCTTGTGATTTCTAATTTAATTCCAGTGTGGTTGGAGATCATATACTTGTATGATTTCAGTTATTTTATTTATTTATTTTATAAATTTATTTATTTTATAAATTTATTTTATTTATTTTATTTTTGGCTATGTTGGGTCTTTATTGCTGTGTGCAGGCGTTCTCTAGTTGCAGCGACTGGGGGCTACTCTTTGTTGTGGTGTGCAGGCTTCTCATCATGGTGGCTTCTCTTGTTGCAGAGCACGGGCTCTAGGTGCGTGGTCTTCAGTAGTTGTAGCATGCAGGCTCTAGATTGCAGGCTCAGTAGTTGTGGCACATGGGCTTAGTTGCTCTGCACCATGTCCGGGATCTTCCCGGACCAGGCCTGGAACCACGTCCCCTGCATTGGCAGGTGGATTCTTAACCACTGTGCCACCAGGGAGGCCCGATTTCAGTTCTTTTAAAGGTGAGACTTGTTTTGTGTCTTAACATGTAGTCTTTCATGGAAAATATTTCATTTTTAAGTTAAGAAGAATGTGTATTCTGTTGTTGGATGGAGTGTTCTATGTATATGACTCTTAGGTCTTGAGAATCGTTCAGGTCTTCTGTTTCCTTATTGATCTTTTGTCTAGCTATTCTATCCGTTTTTGAAAGTGGAGTATTAAAGCCTCCAACTCTTGTTGAATTGCCTGTTTTTCACTTAGATTGACAATTTTAACTTTATATATTTGGGGACTCTGTTGTTAGGTACGTGTATGTTTATAATTTCCCTCTAAGTGCTGCTTATTACATCCCAGAAATTTTGAAGTGCTCTCTTTTTGTTAATTTTCATTTCAGAATATTTTGTATTTCCCTTGTGAATTCTTTTTTGACTCATGATTTATTTATAAATTTAAAAAATTTCAAGTATATGGTACTATTTAAGATTTCTTTTGTTTTTGATTTATAATTGTGGTCAAAGTATATACTTTGTAAGATTTTAGTCTTGATGGTCAGTTTCAGAAGTTCATGAGGGCTTGACTGCTCCAGCCCTTTTAGAACTATTAAGTATACCTTTTACAACTCATTATTGGAATGGACTAAAACCCTCTACATTTCAGCCTCCTTCTTTAAATGCTCTTGTCTTTCTTTCCAGTGACTGGTTATTTTTAAGTTCAGAGGACCTTTCTCCTAAGCTTTCCTAAAATCTTCACTCTCCATGAAGAGTGATCTAGCATTTTATATATACACTATGATGTGTATCTATCCTTAACCTGTTAGACATTTTGATTCTCATGGGAAGAGGTATCATTTTTATCCTTTTATTACCATACTGGTAGCAGGTGACCAATATTTAAATTTTAATGAGCTGAACCCCTTGGACTGAACTAGCTATATGTGTTTAGTCTTTTAAGACCTACTTTATATGAAGATATTATTTCATAAAATTTTTAAATTTCCATTAAAGATTCTGGGTTTAAGATAGGTTCACCCATAGGTATTTTTGAAAATATTAAAAAAAATTTTTTTACACATTTTTACAGAAATTGAATACAAATAACTTTCTTTTTGAAAAAATTCCCCCATGCATTTGCTTTATGGGAATTTTCCTTTTTAAGGAGTGCTCTGCTGAAGAACAAAGGAATTAAGACAAAATTTATACACTGTAAATAGAGTTATTTAAGTAAATAATACATACCTTGAGTAAATCCCTTTAGAAGTTAACATTGACTCTTTAAGAGAAAAGGCAGTATTTGTTTTATTTGGGGATGACAACTTAAAACTGAGCACTATTTGGTGATGAAAAACAAATGGTTGTTTGGAAAGATATTTTAGGACTCCTCTGGTGAAGCCTTTGAGGTTGGGACTTTTTTGTTGGAGTATAGTGTGTGTGTGTGTGTGTGTGTGTGTGTGTGTGTGTGTGTGTGTGTGTGTGTGTGTGTGTGTGTGTATAGTTTCTATATGTTAAAAAAGGGAGGGGTCCTCCCTTTTTTTTCTGTGGCTGTTGTGTTGCATTACTAAAGACACGACTTTTTGTTTGTTTTTTTGTTTGTTTTTGGATCTGTTGGGTCTTCATTGCTGCACCGCGGGCTTTCTCTAGTTGCGGTGAGCAGGGGCTACTCTTCGTTGAGGTGCGCAGGCTTCTTGCGGTGGCTTCTCTTGTTGTGGAGCGTGGGCTCTGGGCACACGGGCTCTAGAGCGCAGGCTCAGTAGTTGTGGTGCCAGGCTTAGTTGCTCCATGGCGTGTGAGATCTTCCCGGACCAGGGCTCAAACCCATGTCCCCTGCATTGGCAGCAGATTCATAACCACTGCGCCACCAGGGAAGCCCAAGACATGACTTCTTAAGCTTCCTAATTTGTCTGCGAAGACCCTACTCTTTGCCAAGAATTTCTTCACCTTTAGGAGTTTAGAGTGCTTAACTGGTTAGACTTTTTTGCTAATGCATTCACTGTTGTGAGTAGTTTTACTCTTCTCTGCACTTTATAGCTTTTCTAATTCCTTTTTCATTTTGAGCGTCAAGATGGTAAGATGAATAATGTATTCATTATACAGGTGAAAAAATAGTTAAGTGGCTATAGCTTAGCTATGATTGAAGTAGGATTAGACCTAATTAATATCTCTTAATTATTAGTGTAGTAGTTTTTGTATTCTATTTCACAGATTATAATTCAGGGAATGTTCTCAACTACTTCTAAGTCTTGGGACAATTTTTGCCAGCCATTAATTTTCTCATCAGTGAGATGAGAGAGTTCAAATCGATGGCCTCATATTTTCCTTCTGATGTGAATTTGGTATTTAAAGGATCATTACAAACAAATGGCCAACAGGCACAGGAAAAGATGCTCAACATCATTAGCCATTAGGAAATGCAAATCAAAGCCACAATGGGATACGACTTCACCCCCACTAAAATGGCTATAATAAAAAAATAAACAAGTAACAAGTGTTGGTGAGGATATGGAAAAAGTGAAAACCTTGTACATTGCTGGTAGGAATATAAAATGGTGCTGCTGCTATGGAAAACAGCAGTTCCTCAGTATGTTAAACATAAAATCTCCACATGAACCAGCAATTCCACTCCTGGTTACATACCCAATAGAACTCACAACAGGTGGTCAAAAAGAAACTTGTACATGAATGTTCACTCAAGCACTATTCACACTTAACCAAAAGGTAGAAACAACACAGATGTCCATCAGTAGATGAATGGATAAACAAAATGTAGTCTTACCCATTCAATAGAACATTACTCAGCCATAAATGGGAATAATGTACTGATACATGCTACAACATGGATGAACCTTGAAAACATTATCCTAAGGGAAAGAAACAGTTATACAGGACCATATATTGTGTGATTCCACTTACATGAAGTGTCCAGAATTGGGAAATCCATAGAGACAGAAAAGAGATTAGTGGTTGCTTAGGGCTAAGGGCAGGGGGAAATGGGGAGTGACTGCCAATAGGTATGGGGTCTCCTCTGGGGGTGATTGAAAATGTTCTGAAAATAGATAATGATGGTTGGACAATACCGCAGATTAATAAATGTCACTGAATTGAACACTTAAAAAAAAAGATCATTACATATGGTAACATCAAATACCACAGAATGATCCAGTCATTCTTGTTATATTGATACTTGTATACTTGTTGATATTTAGAATTGTGCTCATGGAATTAATTCATTCATTGACTAAGGGTTTTTTCCACTACATTGTAAGCTCCAGAGGGTAAAAACCTTCTCTATCTTGTTTTACTAGGCACTTACCTAGCCCAGTGCCTAGAATGTGGTAAGTGCCCAATAAATACTTGTTGAATGAATGAATGAGTGATTAAATGAATGATAAGGTCAGCATGGGTGGAGGCAGCATAGTGCTCTGGAAGGAACATGCGCACTCTATTAGATCATAGGATATAATATTTCAGAAGTTGTGGGAAGGTTATTTGGGAGAATGTAATAAAATTCAAAGCACTACATGTTTCAATTAAAAGGTTAGTTTCTTGGGAATTCCCTGGTGGCCCAATGGTTAGGACTCCACGCTCTCACTGCTGAGGGCCTGGGTTCAACCCCTGGTTGGGGAACTAAGATCCCGCAAGTCGTGTGTGGTATGGCCAAAATAAATACATAAATAAATAAAATGTCAGTTTCTTTTTTTCAGTCCCTCATAGACCTGGACTTCTTTTTTTTTTTTTTTTTTGTGATACGCGGGCCTCTCACTGCTGTGGCCTCTCCCGCCGCGGAGCACAGGCTCCGGACACACAGGCCCAGCGGCCATGGCTCACGGGCCCAGCCGCTCCACGGCATGTGGGATCCTCCCGGATCGGGGCACAAACCCGCGTCCCCTGCATCGGCAGGCGGACTCTCAACCACAGCGCCACCAGGGAAGCCCTGGACTTCTTTTTAATTGAGATATTTTTATTATATAAGCTGGGCACATATGGGTATGCTAGGTTTAATTTTAATAACCTGTATTATTTTTCTCTTACAGTTTTACATGTGGCACCCATAAAAGATGAGGCTGAGAACACGGAAAGCTTCTCAGCAATCAAATCAAATCCAAACACAACGCACTGCCAGAGCAAAGAGGAAATATTCAGAGGTTGATGATAGCCTGCCTTCAGGAGGAGAAAAACCACCGAAGAATGAAACTGGCTTGTTGTCTTCAATTAAAAAATTCATTAAAGGAAGCACACCCAAAGTAATGGTTTTACCTTTTAATTATATTATTAAAAATGAAGTTTAGGTTGTTTTCTTTAAGCATGTAAAGATGAGAAATCTAATATTGCTAGAGCCCTATTTAAGGGAATGTGTCTACATTTTGGTGTTAAGAGTATTGACCTGTAAAATATTTAATGGTCGGTCAAGAAAACATTCTTTATTCTACTTAACTGATCCACTTAGCCTTCTGTTTTCTCAACTTAGAATTATGGGAAGTAAAATAAATTTTTTCTTATTTACTTGAATTATTTCTTTTACTTCCATTTTTTTTTTACTTCAAAGATAAGTTAAAGTTTCTTGTTAATATTAATACGTTGTCTAATTAGGGAGATGATTTATCTATCTGAATTCTAACATTTGTACAATGAAAATGTATTATTCATTGAAGAGAAAACAAAAGTTATTAAAAAAAGAATGGGGAATTCCCTGCCGGTCCAGTGATTAGGACTTGGCACTTTCACTGCCATGGGCCCGGGTTCAATCCCTGGTTGGGGTACTAAGATCCCGCAAGCCATGTGGCACAGCCAAAAAAAAAGAAAGAAAGAATGGATACTGACCAGGAGTCATATGCTCCAGATTCATACTTCATACTCTGGACCAACTTAAATGATCTGAGGAAAGGCATTTGCCCCTCGTAGCCTCAGGAAGACACTAAAATGGGACTAATACTAACTGCTTTGTCTGCCTCAGAGTTGTTTTCAGATTAGATGGCAAACAGGTGGAAAAGCATTTTGAGAAATTTTAATGCATTAATGATAATGTTATTATCATTCATTGTATGTAGATTTTGTTATCACTGTTGCCTACTCTTATGTTCTTTCTTGGGATTATTATATATATGATAAATTTCTTATTGTAATGTAAGTTTGTCACTTTGATAAGTAGAAAAATAAATCAATGTGACGGTTTATTCATAGTGATAGATTTTTTGTCATCATAGAACTAAAAAAAGTGAACCATTGGCCAAGATTTCGAAGTATTCTGTGTTAGAATTTTCCTTTTTGTTTCGGTGGTTTTATTTTGTTTTTCTAATAATATAAGTAAAATTTCTTTTGTTAATTTTAAATGTAATTTTTAAGTTTCTTTGAGTTAATTTACATGAGCCTAGAAGTATTCTAGTATTATTGTATAACAGTGATAAAATTCCTTCCAGAAACATGAATTCCTGAATCTTTAAATTCTGTATGGGTTATCATTAGCCCCTGTTGATGAGAACATCACTGTATGTCAGTTCATTCTCTGAACACTTCTAAATGTTGTAAAGTTCTTCCTCATCTTGAAGAAAATATACCTACCCTTTACTTTTTTTTTTTTTTTTTCGGTATGCGAGCCTCTCACTGCTGTGGCCTCTCCCGTTGCCGAGCACAGGCTCCGGACGTGCAGGCTCAGCGGCCATGGCTCACGGGCCCAGCCGCTCCGCGGCACGTGGGATCTTCCCGGACCGGGGCATGAACCAGTGTCCCCTGCGTCGGCAGGCAGACTCTCAACCACCGCGCCACCAGCGAAGCCCGTACCCTTTACTTTTTCATAGGTTCTTTTTCTTCATGTGCAAGTACAAACCCTCAGTCACTGTCCTGGCTAAATATTTCTAGTTTTCATTATATGACATATATGATATAGATCACCACCTATGGTCACCCTTTTCTGTTGTTCATGAAAGGTAACAACCAGAAGCGAACATAGGTTTTTCCTATGTCTTCTGACTTCTGTTCATATTTATTTCCGTTGATTTGGACATTCTTCTACTAATGTGGCATTATATTATATTATATCATATGTCATGCTTTCTTTTTTCTCCTTTAGTAGTTTTAGATCTTCTTTGTTGGTCAGCAAATTTTTGCCCATGTCAATTAAAACACTCAGGGTTTTTCTGTAGTAATTGTTGTCAATTATTTAACTATATGCACTACTGCCTTTCCAATAAGTGACAATGCTGGGATTTAACCCAGGTACAATTTGACTCTGATATCTGTGCTCTTTTTCCTATACCATTCTGTCTCAAAGTAGCTAGATAATATCTTTATAGCATCACCTGTCTTGTGTAAGGATTGAAAATTTTCTTGGTGAAAGTAAATAAGAATTGAGTCTTTCTGTGCTGCTGATTTTGTCATTTATTTATATTCTATCATCAGCTCAACGCTTGAAGCTTATTCTTCTAGGAAATTTTTTTTTCCCTAGTACTTTTTGCATGTATCATCATCCTCTGTCTTCAGTCTTTCTGACTGGTTGATAGGCTGCTTCTCTTATTTCTACAAGTGTCCTTTTAAAATCCAAGTTAGCTAGATAACTCCCTATGCAGCCACTGGTTTCTTTGGTACCTTTCCTTTCTCTTCTTTTGGACTTTTAAAGTTATGTGGTTAGAATTGAACTTTATAGACAAGTCTTCTTGCTTTCTCTTTGAGTTGTCTTTCTTCTAAGGTGTCTGACATTGCTCTCATGCCTGTCTTATGAGTCTGGCTGTTTGAAACCTGGTCTCTGCATATGGGCCAACTTTTTTGCTCTTCTTTACTGTATGATTTCCAGTTTGAATGGCTGCTGGTATTCTTGCCAGTTTACTATCACTGACCTATTTTTATTTTCCTAATAAGTTTTAATCTGTATTCTAGTCCTAACTTGGCATAAATTAGCCATGAGAGTATTTAGATAATTTAAACATATGTTGTTCATCTAAGAGGTGTGTATTAGTTTACCAGGGTACGTAATAGTCTGCCATAACAAAATATCACAGATTGGGTCGCTTAAACAACAGAAATTTATTTTCTCACAGTTCTGGCAGTTTGAAATCTAAGATGAGGTGTTGCCAGGTTGGTTTTTTCTGAGGCTTCGCTCCTTGACTTCAGATGGTCACCTTCTTGCCATGGCGTCGTATGGTTGCCACTTGGTGTATGTGTTGTCTGTTTTGTAATCTCCTCTCCTTGTAAGGACACTAGTCATATTTGGATTAGGGCCCATCCTAATGATGCCACTTTAATTACTTCTTTAAAGGCCCTGTCTCCAAGTATGACTACATTCTCAGGCTTTTGGGGTTAGAGCTCCAACATAGGAATTTTAGGGGACACAACTCAGACTGTAATAGAATAAATGAAATCTCTCATGTCTTTCAGAGCTAGGTTTTATGATTCAAGGATCTACCACTTCTCTCATTTCAGAATTATGTAATTGTCAGTAAGAGTACTCAGGAAGTGTTCATACTCAGTCTTTCTGCTTTTAGCATGATGAGATTCCTAATATATATTTGAAGTGAAAGAAGACCTCACAACTAAAATGTATTTGCTTTATACCAGTGATCTCTCTATTCCTTTCTAAATAGGTGGTTTCTAGAGTTTTCCCATAACAAAATGGTCTTTTTCTCTGTTACCTAAATACTGTTACACTGTCATAGTTAGGGGTCATCAGTTTCCTGTTACATTAAATCAGTGTTTTTAGATCTTTTAACTATGATCCACAGAAAGAAATAACATCTTATATACTACATTCATACACATGAAACAAAACTCACCCTTAACATACTTGATGTGTTCTGATTTTTCTTTTCTATGCTGTTGTTTCTTATTCTCCTTTTAAAGGTGATTTTCATGTTTTAAATTGATTTTATGATCCACTGATGGGTTGTGCTCCTTAGTGTGAAAAACATGATTAGACGAAAACTTTGTTCTCTTTAACCTTTGTATTACTAAGCTTCATAGTTATATTTGGGAATTTTCTTCCTTCCAAGGTTAAATCTCATTTGTTTGTGTAAAAGAACATCTTTCTAGATGAGTTCTTTAACAACTAGATTAATTTACCATTTATTTTTATTTTTAATTAACTTATTTATTTTTGGCCACATTGGGTCTTTGTTGCTGCACAAGGACTTTCTCTAGTTGCAGCGAGCAGAGGCTACTCTTCATTGTGGTGCGTGGGCTTCTCATTGTGGTGGCTTCTCTTGTTGCAGAGCATGGGCTCTAGGCGTGTGGGCTTCAGTGGTTGTGGCTCGTGGGCTCTAGAGCGCAGGCTTAGTAGTTGTGGCGCACGGACCTAGTTGCTCCGCTGCATGTGGGATCCTCCCAGACCAGGGCTCGAACCTGTGTCTCCTGCATTGGCAGGCGGATTCCCAACCACTGCACCACCAGGGAAGTCCCCTTGCATGTAAATTTTAGAATTAGCTTGTCTATTTCTCCAGAAAAGCCTACTAGAATTATAATAGAGATTGTATCACATGTAGATCATTTAGTGAGACTGGACATCTTAACAATATTGAGTCTGCCACTTCATGATCGTGATATATCTCTATGTTAATATAGGTGTTCTTAATTTTTTCCTGCTAATATCAAGGTCTTACACACCTTTCATTAGTTTTATTCTTAGTTTTACAATGCTGTTTTAAATGATGTAATACATTAAAGTTTTTACTTTCTGTTTGTTGCTAATATATATAAATATAATTTATTTTTCTATATTGACCAGGTACTATGTGAAATTGCTAGATTCACTTAATCATTCTATTCTTTAAGATTTCATAGGGTTTTATACATACATAATCATATACCAGATAACCATAATTTTCTTGTTCTTTTCTGATTTCTAGGCCTTTTATTTCTTTTTCTTCATTTATTGCATTGGTTAGGACCTCTAGTACATTGTTTAGTAGAAGTGGTGAGAGCAAACACTTGTTACTGATCTTAGGGGAAGAGAGTTTGTTTACATTAGGTATGATGTTAGCTAAATGTTTTCCATAGTTATCTTTTATCAGTTTGAGGAAGTTCCCTTCTGTTCCTAGTTTGCTATAAGATTTTATTATGTTGTTGACTTTTATCAAAGACTTTTCTGTATCTATTGAGATATTCTTCAGATTTTCCTCTTTTAATGTGGAGTAGAACATAAATTTTTTTGAATGGAAAACCAAACTTGTATGGCTGGATTTGATTTGCTGCTGGGTTTGTTTTTAAGGATTTTTACATCTGTGTTCAAGAGGGTTTTGGTCTGTAGTTTTGATTTGTAATGCTTTAAGATTTTGGGATCAGGATTATTCTGGTATCATAAAACAAGTCAAGAACTGTTCCTCTGCTGCTTTTTTTTTTTCTAAAAGAACTTGTGTTGGCTAAGTATTATCTCATCCTTAAATTATGAGTAGAATGCACTGATGAATTCTGGAGAGGGATTTCTGGAATGTGACTAGGATTTCTTTATGGAATAGCTTTTATTATAAATTTGATTTCTTTAATATATATGGGGTTTTTTAGCTTTTCTATTTCTTCTTCAGTTTTGGTCCTGTGTTTTCCAAGGAATTTGTCTATTCATCAAAGTTGTCAGATTTTTAGGTGTAAAGTCTTTGCAGTATTTCTGCATTAACCTAATAATGTCTGCAGGATCTGTAATGATATGTTCCTCTTTTCACTCCTGATGTGAATAATTTATGATTTATCTTTGTTTTGATCCGTTTTGCTCTTAGAGCTTTATCAGTTTCATTACTTTTTCAAAGAACCAACATCTGTCTTTGTTCATTTTCTCTTTTCTTTCCAGTGTCTGTTTAATTGATTTCTACTTTTTATTTTTAATATTTTCTTCTACTTTCTATCCGGTTTACTTCTACTTTTCTAACTCATAGAAGTGGGAGCTTAGAATAGGAATTAGTAAACTTCTCTTGTGAATATTTCAGATAAGTGATATTTAAGGCTTTGCAGACTATATTGTCTGTAATTGCAGTTACTACTCAATTCTTCCATTGTAGACAATACATAAATGAATGAGCATGACTTTGTATACTGATATTTGATTTTCATCATAATTTTCATGAGTCATAAAATATCGTACTTTTCATCCCCCCCCCCCGCAACCGTTTAAAAATATAAGAACTACTCTTGGCTTGCTGGCCATACAAAAACAATGTGCGTTTGGACTTGGCGTTTGGACTGTAGCTTGCCAGCCCCTTGCTTAGGTCATTAATACTACACCTTAATTTTTTTCTAAGTCAACTATTTAAAGCTATGATTTTCAAAGTACTGCTTTCCCGCACATTCTGATTTTGTGTGTGTGTGTGTGTGTGTATTTTTGGGGGGGTGCCGTGTCATGCGGTGGATCTTAGTTCCGCAACCAGGGTTCAAACCCAAGCACCCTGCATTGGGAACACGGAATCCTAACCACTGGACCGCCAGGGAAGTCCCCTGACTATATTTTTGTTACCTTATTTGTGATTTATTCTTTGACCCATAGATTATGTAGAAATGTGTTATTTAATTTCCAGATCAGATATTTGGGCATTTCTTAGATATCTTCTAATTGTTTATTTCTAATTTAATATTATTGTTATCCAAGAATATACTCTGTATGATTTCATTTCTTTGGTGTCTTGATATTTTGTCGCATATAGACTATTTTGGTGAATGTCTTATGTATTTGAAAAAATATGCATATTCTGGAATTGGTTAGTGCAGTTCTATAAATATCAGGTCAAGTTAGTTGATAATACTCCAGTTTTCTGTGTCTTATTTTAAATCTCCAACTCTTAATTGTGAATTTGTCTACCTTGTCTTTCAGTTCTGTCAGTTTTGCTACATGTGTTTCAAAGCTCTGTTAGGTGCATACACATTTATGATTGTTGGGTGTAAATTGTTCTTGTTACCACTGTGAAATGTCCCTCATTATCTCTAGTAATATTATTTGCCTTGAGGTTTACTTGGCCTAATATTAATAAAGCCACACAGTTTTCTTGCTTACCATTTGCATGATACACCTTTTTCCACCGTGTATTTATATTTAAATTGGCATGGTTAGTCTATTTACATTTAGCGTAGTTATTAATATGGTTGAGTTTAAAGTCTCCCATCTTGTTATTTATTCTGTTTATCCCATTTGTTATTTGTTACTCTGTTCTTATCCTGCCTTCTTTTTGATGAACTAGTTATCTTTTAGAATTCCACTTTTTTGACTTTTTAAAAATTAACTTTATGGGGTATAATGAAACACAATAAGACACACTGATTTAAAGTATATGTTTTCATGAATTTTAACAGAATTATACACCCATGACCAAAAAGTACCCTTGGAGTTTTTGCAGACAGTCTCACAGCATCACCCTAAACACCATTGATTTACTTTCTATCATTATAGATTGTATAAATCTTTTCTAGAGTGACCTATGAATATAACATGTCTTGCTTCCTTCACTCAACATAAAGTTTTTGGATTCATCTATGTTACTGCATGTATCCGTAATTTACCCCTCCCTCTCCTTTACTCCAAGTAGTATTCTGTTGTATGAGTATACCACATGTCATAATTTGTTATCCACTTGGATTATTTCTGGTTTTTGGCTATCATGAATGAAGTTGCTATGAATATTTCGGTCTTGAATCCATGTGTGGGCATATATTTAGGTTAAACGTGGGTAAATAAGATTGGCATCGCTGGATTATATGATATATGTGTGTGTTTTTTTTTTTTTTTTGCGATATGTGGGCCTCTCACCGTCGTGGCCTCTCCCGTTGCCGGACGCGCAAGCTCAGCGGCCACGGCCCACGGGCCCAGCCGCTCCGCGGCACGTGGGATCCCCTCAGACCGGGGCACGAACCCGCATCCCCTGCATCGGCAGGCGGACCCCCAACCACCGCGCCACCAGGGAGGCCCTATGTGTGTTTTTTTATGGTAGCTTTATTGAGATACAATTCACATACCATAAAACTCACCCATTTAAGGTATAAATTCAGTTGCTTTTAGTATATGCACAAAGTTGTGCAGACATTACCACAGTCAATTTTAGACCACTTTTATCATTCCCCAAAGAAACTCTGGACCCTTTGGCTATCACTTGTCAGCTCCACCTTCCAGCTCAAATTTTTTTACCACTTGTTGGGCGTGACTTTTAAAATTTTCTCTTGTGATTTCATTAGTAGTCCCTCTTGAGCAAGTGGTTCTTAAACCTTTTGAACTTCGGACCCTTTACCTTATAAATGATTGGAAACCCTAAAGAACATTTGTTTATGTGGGTTATATCTGTCAATATATCTCATTAGATATTAAAACTGAGGAATTTTGAACATATCAAAATTATAATTCTAAACCCTACATGTTGATACAAATAATATTTTAACTATTTTCTAAAAACAAAAAGGAAATTAGTGAGAAACATGACATTACAGTTTTATAAACCTCTTTAATCGAAACTTCGTAGAAGGTAGTTTGTTGTCGTTGAAGCATATAAAGAAAATCATACATGTATTTAGAAAAGGGAAGAGTATTTTAATATTCTTTGTAGATAATTGCAGATATTATACCAAAACTTGACAAATTGTGTAGTATCTTAAGTTCTTGTTCCAAGATTGAATTTGAAAGCACTACAATGATCTTTTCATTGGTCTGTCTTGCACTTGGAATGAATCTTTTACCTATATATGATTTTGTAACATCATGCACTGATTATTTGGAAAATATTGGTTCACTGAATTATGTAGATCTTCCACATATGTGCCCACATTGACATAGTTCATTATTTAATATTTAAAAATCACATTTCTGAACAACCCCACTGATCTCAACAGAACAATCTTTAAGTATTGGGAAGCTGTCAGTCTCATGGTGCTTTGTCCAAGTTTTCAAAAATCTCAGTTTTTGCTTGAATGCTCAGATTTTATTGTTGGCAGCAAAAAGTATCAGTTTTTCTTGAAGTGACAGGCTTGCTTTGTTCACTTTTCAGAAAATAATCTACTTCAAGTAAAGATAGTTTTCTATCAGAAAAAGTGGTCTAATTCAGCTTACAACTCAGTCACACAAATGCTTTTTCTCAAGACAGTTGTGGAAACACAGTTTGCAGCAGAAACACTTTGTGTGTACTTCCCATCTTGTCGTATAGAATTGAACACATACTTAAGGGTTGAGATTTAATTAATTTTACAGCTTCATCAAGGACCTTCCTAAGTAGAGCTGGCTTTTTTTCCCCCATGCAGGTGCATGGCAGTGAAAAATAACTATTGGGTGTCAGTGCCTTGATTTGTGCTAAGGTGGCAGTAGTTATAAACCATTTTTTTTGCACAGTCATTGCAAATTTTGGCACAAGTTATTCTAGGATAAATTGAGATGTAAAAAAATAATTTACCACTTATGTTTGTTACTATGCATTCACAGTAAAGACAATTTTTGATGATTAGTTGATACTAGTATTAGACAAGTACAGTCAAAACAGAAAGTGCAACCACATTAGTAAGGCTAAAGTACAATTCAACACACCAGATTTTAACTCATTTTCTGTATGTACAGTTAAGTCTTTAATTCAGTGATTTACTTTATCGTTAGAAAGTGGAAGTGCCTGTTTCTTTTATTGACTTTTTCTTTTTTTTAAACACACACTCATCTGGAAGGTAAGACCTTCCAGATTCATAATTTATATATTTATTTATTTATGGCTGTGTTGGGTCTTTGTTGCTGCACGCGGGTTCTCTCTAGTTGTGGCGAGTGGGGACTACTCTTTGTTGCAGCACGGGGGCTTCTCATTGTGGTGGCTTCTCTTGTTATGGAGCACGGGCTCTAGGCACGTGGGCTTCAGTAGTTGTGGCACGTGGGCTCAGTTGTGGCTTGCAGGCTCAGTAGTTGTGGCTCGTGGGCTCTAGAGCGCAGGCTCAGTAGTTATGGCACACAGGCTTAGTTGTTCCACAGCATGTGGGATCTTCCCGGACCAGGTCTTGAACCTGTGTCCCCTGCATTGGCAGGCGGATTCTTATTCACTGCACCACCAGGGAAGTCCCTCTTTTATTGACTTTTATTGAGCAGGCTTCAGCACAAACTACTGTGCAAGAGTTTATAAGCCTCTCATAAGTTATGTACACTTCTTCAAACAATGCAATATGATAACTTTTTAAGATATCTCATTGGGTTTTGTAATTTAAGTTTGAAAAGCTATAACTTTTTGACTTTTAAAGATCTCATCATGTGTACATTTAAAATATTGAGTTTCTGTTTTTAAAATAGAATGATTGTTCTCAAATGCAACTGAATTGGCACCATAATTCTATTTGAATATGTTCTATTGCATAAGACAACTTAATTTTACAGCCAAAGGGACATTAGTTTTATCATATTTTCATTTGTGATTTACAGTTTTGTTCAGTTTTCTTAGAGTCTATTCCCCCCTTTCATGAGTTAGAGAATTCTATGTTGGTTTCTTTTCATCACTTGCAGTAATGGATTGAATTTACAAGTCGCCCAGCTCCCTTTTTCAATCCAACAATCCATTCTTAGTTATAAATTATAAATTTTCTTTTATTTAAAAAGAGTTACTAAATTCTAAAATAACTGTTTTAGGTGAAATTTTAAAAACCAAATTTAATAATATTGCAAAGGAAAACAAGAGTACTCTTACTATGTTTCCGTATATACATAGAGAGAGAGAAAAAAAATAAAACTTTGAGACTTCAGAATAATTTATTGGATCATAATGAGACTATAGAGATTATAGCAGGTATTAGTGTTGAAGACAGTAAAGGCACAGTAGAAATATTGAACACAAAGATCTTTTGTATTTACTCATAGATTTGCCTTAGTGGTATTCGTTCCTTATTGCAGATTTAGGATCCCATCTGGTATTATTTTATGCCTAAAGAACTTCATTTGTTATTTCTTGTGGAGATCAGCTGGAAATGAATTGTCAGCTTTTCTGTCTCAGAATGTTTTTAAAGTGAACAATTTAAAAAATTTATATATTTACTATCTCTTGCCAATTTTTCTTAACAGTTTATATATTCTGAGCCTGTAGCCATTACATACTATCTTTTTTTTTTTAATTACAACACGTGGTCTGATAAAGTATGTATGTATGTATTTATTTTTGCTGTGTTGGGTATTCGTTTCTGTGCGAGGGCTTTCTCCAGTTGCGGCGAGCGGGGACCACTCTTCATCGCGGTGCGCGGGCCTCTTACTGTCGCGGCCTCTCCCGTTCCGGAGCACAGGCTCCAGACGCGCAGGCTCAGTAGTTGTGGCTCACGGGCTTAGTTGCTCCGCGGCATGTGGGATCCTCCCAGACCAGGGCTCGAACCCGTGTTCCCTGCATTGGCAGGCAGATTCCTAACCACTGCACCACCAGGGAAGTCCTACATACTATCTTTTAATCTTCATTTATCTTACACAGGTTCTACATGTGTTCTGTATGTTTAATGCTTATCCTCAGTCCTCTAGTTATGATCTGTAGTTATTTTTGTTGTTGAAAGCTCATTTCCTGGTAGATGCCACACAAAGCACTCATGGGCACTATTATCTGAGTTCTATGCTTAAAAATCAGTTTTACTGAATATGAAATCCTTGTCTCACAGTTTCTCTTCTTGATTTTTTAAAATGTTATTCCATTTTCTTCCAAGCATAAAAAGCATTGCTTTCACAGTTTGATGGTACTCTAATTTTCCCTATGTAGATAAATGGATTTTGCCTTGTTCTCCAAAGGATTTGTTTCTTTAAATTCTGTTAAGTTTAGGATCTTGGTAGTTGTTTTTCTGGGTTGATAGTTTTAGTTAAACAGTATACTCTGGGAATTTCCTGGTGGTCCAGTGGTTAGGACTCCAAACTTTCACTGCCGAGGGCCCGGGTTCAGTTTCTTGTTGGGGAACTAAGATTGCACAAGCTGCGCAGTGGTTGCAGCCAAAAATAAATAAATAAATAAACTAGTGTACTCTTTCAGTATGTAATTTCAGATATTTTATTTGAGGAAAACTTTCTGATATGCTCTTGTTTTGGCTTCCATCTCAGGGCCTACTGTTTTCTGTCTGTTGGATCTTCTTTGTCCATATTCAGTGCTTGACACATTTTGATGTCTTAAAATCCAGCCCCCCCCTCCCTCATTTTACCTTCTCTTTCTCTTAAAGGCATAATCTATTCTATTTACTCACTTTTATGTCTGTTCTAGTTTAGTCTTTATTTCCAAAACTTTTTTCTCTTATTTCTAATTATTTTGTTCTGTTACTGAGTTTTTTCTAACTCTGATGTATATGTCATATCACTTTCTTAACTTTTTTTGAAATAAAGGTATAATTTTTGTCTGTTCTCTTGTGCATTTTTTTTTTTTGGCCACGCTGCGTGGCACGTGAGATCTTAGTTCCCTGATTGAATCCACACCCTCTGCAGTGGAAGCGCAGAGTCTTAACCACTGGACCACCAGGAAAGTCCCTCTTATTTCATCTGCTGTCATTAAATTGGACTGCCATGCTTTCAATTGAATATCTACCTGTTAGCTATTTGGGGCTTCTCCTGTTCTCGGATGTGTCACATGCCATGTTGCATTCCTTTGCTTTCTTCTGCACTGGTACAGATGGTTACTCCAGTGTTAAGACTGTTGGTTTGTTCTCATCTGCTTGGAGTTTGGGGGAGAAACCTTGTTTCCTGCTTTTGTTGTAAATTGGCTTTTGGGGTTTTGTTGCCTCTTTAGTTCTCTGTATTTTTCCTTTGAGATTCAGAGATTTCAGAATACGACCTTCCCAAGATTTTCCCTTTAAAAGCCTATCTTAAGAGACAACTTTGAAAAATACAAATTCCAGACAAGACGTTGTAGGGTTATTAAATTTTAAAAATGTACAGTAATGTAGAAGTCTTGTTTTTCCTATCCTCTTCTAAAAATCATACTATATCCAAAAATGTCCCCAAATTATATACTTGAATGTTTAAGGAAGAGTAGGATTTGGTGACATATTTCAGAATTGGAGCATCATCAGACATTTGAATGCATTATTCTGAAGGATGGAATTTTATTGTCAATGACTGCAGACCTTGAATCCTGATCTTAACAGCTTCCTCTTTCTCTTTAGAGATGTAAGCTCAAGTATTTGAATATATTCTCAATTGACCACAGTATAACCTTTTCTGATATATGTGGCACCTCCATATTATCAGTTAGCTTATATCCTATTGGTAAATAGGGAAGTAGTTTCAGTATAACATGGGTGGGTTTTGGTTTATACGTGATTTTTTCTAAACTGGACAGGGGGATCCTGAATAATGGGGGTAGAATTTTATACTGCTCACAGTTTTTAATTAAAAGTGGTAAGCTGTGTCAGGGGTTCCCTCTCAGAGGTACACCCTGGTCTAGCAGGGACTCTTCTTTTCATATGGCAGTTTGCATTTCCTTTTGTGTCCATTTTAGCAGTCTTCCTGGCTTAAAGCTCCACTTCTCAGCTCCCATAAACCCTTGTTTCTACTTCTTTTTTTTTTTTGAGGTACGCAGGCCTTCCAACGCTGCGGCCTCTCCCGCTGCGGGGCACAGGCCCTGTACGCGCAGGCCCAGCGGCCATGCCTCACGGGCCCAGCCGCTCCGCGGCATGTGGGATCCTCCCAGACCAGGGCACGAACCCGTGTCCCCTGCATTGGCAGGCGGACTCCCAGCCACTTCGCCACCAGGGAAGCCTCTCTACTTCTTTGTTTCTAATACCTTTTATTAAGCTCTGAGGAAGCATTTCAGCTGCTCTTAGCTGCTTAACTGGGGTGTGCAAGTTATCTCTGGAGGTCCCAATCATTGGTTTTCTTAGTGCTGTGATTACAGAGTTACAGGGGCATTGGCTGATCTGCCCCAATGTACCCCTCTCTACCCTTCTGGACCCATTTTTTCCCCCATAAGCCTTGTTATTTTTAGGGTTGCAGAGTGCAAAGTTTCCAGGAATGTACGTATGTATTTACATTATACCAGATGTACTAAGAGACTTCAAGAAAATGCTGGAGCTTAGTGTAGTGAGGCTTTACAGCATTGTTTCTGTTCTTGAAGGACTTTATAAAAAGAGCCCCTATAATTCTCCTGTAATAAAAATCCAGTGTTTGGGATTTGAGCCTTCCTATTCATCATTTTTAAATGCAGGGGAATAATAAACAGTAAAAATTTGAGGAATTATGTTGTGGATCACTGAGGCTTTATTTTGTGCTAATGAGATTGTTTTGATGAACCTACCTAAAATTAGAGAAACTGGTGAGTAAATGTAAAATTCTGTATTGGATGATACTTACAGTATTATCTTTTTTCTATTTTGATCCTGGTAGGGAATTGTAATTTGGGCCATTTACAATACCAAGGTTTGTTTCAGAAATAATAATATTCAACTTACAGAAAATGCATAGTAGTATACTGTATTATTACTTATTGTGGAAAAATCTAATCCTTATCAAAAGATTTTGGGTACTTTCATTAAAACAGCAAGGAATTATAGGCCAGTATTACAGTAATGGAAGAAGATTGCTCATGTGATGGATGACTCTAGAAAAATTGTACAGATGAGGAAGATGGATGTATAAATGGAGAAAAATCAGGTTATTGCATGGAGTATAATTTTTTTTTTTTTTTTTTTTCCTTGCGTTATGCGGGCCTCTCACTGTTGTGGCCTCTCCCATTTGCGGAGCACAGGCTCCGGACGCGCAGGCTCAGTGGCCATGGCTCATTTCAGTATAACATGGGTGGGTTTTGGTTTATACGTGATTTTTTCTAAACTGGACAGGGGGATCCTGAATAATGGGGGTAGAATTTTATACTGCTCACAGTTTTTAATTAAAAGTGGTAAGCTGTGTCAGGGGTTCCCTCTCAGAGGTACACCCTGGTCTAGCAGGGACTCTTCTTTTCATATGGCAGTTTGCATTTCCTTTTGTGTCCATTTTAGCAGTCTTCCTGGCTTAAAGCTCCACTTCTCAGCTCCCATAAACCCTTGTTTCTACTTCTTTTTTTTTTTTGAGGTACGCAGGCCTTCCAACGCTGCGGCCTCTCCCGCTGCGGGGCACAGGCCCTGTACGCGCAGGCCCAGCGGCCATGCCTCACGGGCCCAGCCGCTCCGCGGCATGTGGGATCCTCCCAGACCAGGGCACGAACCCGTGTCCCCTGCATTGGCAGGCGGACTCCCAGCCACTTCGCCACCAGGGAAGCCTCTCTACTTCTTTGTTTCTAATACCTTTTATTAAGCTCTGAGGAAGCATTTCAGCTGCTCTTAGCTGCTTAACTGGGGTGTGCAAGTTATCTCTGGAGGTCCCAATCATTGGTTTTCTTAGTGCTGTGATTACAGAGTTACAGGGGCATTGGCTGATCTGCCCCAATGTACCCCTCTCTACCCTTCTGGACCCATTTTTTCCCCCATAAGCCTTGTTATTTTTAGGGTTGCAGAGTGCAAAGTTTCCAGGAATGTACGTATGTATTTACATTATACCAGATGTACTAAGAGACTTCAAGAAAATGCTGGAGCTTAGTGTAGTGAGGCTTTACAGCATTGTTTCTGTTCTTGAAGGACTTTATAAAAAGAGCCCCTATAATTCTCCTGTAATAAAAATCCAGTGTTTGGGATTTGAGCCTTCCTATTCATCATTTTTAAATGCAGGGGAATAATAAACAGTAAAAATTTGAGGAATTATGTTGTGGATCACTGAGGCTTTATTTTGTGCTAATGAGATTGTTTTGATGAACCTACCTAAAATTAGAGAAACTGGTGAGTAAATGTAAAATTCTGTATTGGATGATACTTACAGTATTATCTTTTTTCTATTTTGATCCTGGTAGGGAATTGTAATTTGGGCCATTTACAATACCAAGGTTTGTTTCAGAAATAATAATATTCAACTTACAGAAAATGCATAGTAGTATACTGTATTATTACTTATTGTGGAAAAATCTAATCCTTATCAAAAGATTTTGGGTACTTTCATTAAAACAGCAAGGAATTATAGGCCAGTATTACAGTAATGGAAGAAGATTGCTCATGTGATGGATGACTCTAGAAAAATTGTACAGATGAGGAAGATGGATGTATAAATGGAGAAAAATCAGGTTATTGCATGGAGTATAATTTTTTTTTTTTTTTTTTTCCTTGCGTTATGCGGGCCTCTCACTGTTGTGGCCTCTCCCATTTGCGGAGCACAGGCTCCGGACGCGCAGGCTCAGTGGCCATGGCTCACGGGCCCAGCCGCTCCGCGGCATGTGGGATCTTCCCGAAACGGGGCACGAACCCGCGTCTCCTGCATCGGCAGGCGGACTCTCAAGCACTGCGCCACCAGGGAAGCCCTGGAGTATAATATTTTAGTTAAGTCCTGATAAACCCATTGTAAGTTGAAAATGTTGTAAGCTGAAAATGCACTTAAGACACTTAACCTACTGGATGGACATCATAGCTTAGCCCAGCCTACCTTAAACATGCTCAGAACACTTACATTAGCTTACAGTTGGGCAAAATCACAAGTGTTGAATGTCTTATGTAATTGATTGAATACTGAAAGCGAAAAACAATAGTTGCATGGATACAGAATGGTTATGTGTGTCAGTTATTTACCCTCATGATCAAGTGGCTGACTTTGAGCTGTGGCTCACTGTGGCTCACTGCTGCCGCTGCCCAGCGTCACAAGAGAGTATAGTACCTGCAAATGGCTAGCCCGAGAAAAGACCAAAATTAAAAATTCTAAGTACAGTTTCTACTGAATACGTATTGCTTTCACATCACTGTAAAGTCAAAAAATCTTTAAGTCAAACTATGATAAGTCTATATTGCAAAAATAGTGTAAACTGGTCATGTGGATTTGCCCCATATAAGGAAATGAATAGAGAGCTTTGTTAAGGAGTAGACTCCTTAGTGTTAATTTGGACATTTTGAGAATTGACAGGTGTGTGGCAGTGGCAGGCCCTATTAATTTTGTGTCATTTTTGGGACTATGTGATAATGCCAGCAAATTCCAGTGGGGTTCGCTCAAGGAAATGACCCCTGTTCTTTTGAGTAATTCTAAAAGTAAGGAAAATTGCTGGAAACTTAGACCACATTGTGAGATGCATGAAAATTTAATGGACCCTGGGGAAAGAATCTGAATTGTGACGATGCTGTAATTATATTTGTGTATTGTAATAATGTTAATAAATACTCTACGACTGTCAGATTTTTTCTGTGTTTTCTTCTACTGTTAGGTATTAATTCTGTTTGTTTCTCCTGGATATGAAAAAAGAGGAGAAAGCATATTACAACATATTTTATCTTTTTAAAAATCTGGGCTTCCCTGGTGGTGCAGTGGTTGAGAGTCCGCCTGCCGATGCAGGGGACACAGGTTCGTGCCCCGGTCCGGGAGGATCATATGTGCCGCGGAGCAGCTGCGCCTGTGGGCCATGGCCGCTGGGCCTGCGCGTCCGGAGCCTGTGCTCCGCAGCGGGAGAGGCCACAGCAGTGAGAGGCCTGCGTACCGCAAAAAAGAAAAAAAAAATCTGAGCATAGTTGACATACAACATTATATTAGTTTCAGATATATAGCATGATTCAATTTGTTTTTTGGTTGCGCCACACGGTATGTGGAATCTTAGCTCCCCAACAGGGGATTGAACCTGTGCCCCTGCAGTGGAAACGTGGAATCTTAACCACTGGACCACTGGGGAAGTCTGATTCAGTATTTTTACATATTGCAAAATGATTACCACAATAAGTCTAGTTAAAATCTGTCAGCATACGTAGTTACAGAATTCTTTTCTCTGATAACTTTTAAGATTTACTCTCACAGCAATTTTCATATATGCAATACAGTATTATTAACTGTAGTCACCATGCTGTACGTTATATCACTGTGACTTACTTATTTTATAACCTTTTGTACCTTTTGACGCCTATCACCCATTTCACTCATCCCCACCTCCCTGCCTCTGGCAACCACCAGTCTGTTCTCTGTATCTGTGAACTTGCTGTTTTTGTTTTTTGTTTGTTTTTCTTTTTTAATTCCACATGTAAGTGAGATCATGTGGTATTTGTCTTTCTCTGTCTGACTTTTTTCACTTAGTGTAATGCCCTTTAGGTTCATCCATGTTGTTGCAAGTGGCAAGAGTTGATTCTTTTTATGGCTGAATATTCCATTGTTTATATATGTGTGGTGTGTGTGTAAGAATAGCAATAAAACATTACTTAAGGGAAATTTCCTGCACATCCTAAAATATATATATATATATATATATATATATATATATATATATATATATATATATATATATATATATATTCACTGCATTATTTACAGTAGCCAAGATATGGAAACAACCATATCTAAGTGTCCATCAATTGATAATGGATAAAATTGGCTATTGTAAATAATGCAGTGAACATGGGGGTACATGTCATATTTTATCATTTTAAAAGTGTAACCTGTAGGGAATTCCCTGGCAGTTCAGTGGTTAGGACTCGGTGCTTTCACTGCCATGGGTCCGGGTTCAGTCCCTGGTCGGGGAACTAAGATCTCACAAGCTGCGTGGTGTGGAAAAAAAACAAAAGTAACCTGTAAAGCAGAATGACTCTGTTCAATGCATGTTTTTCCCTCTTATATCTTAAGGAAGAGAGAGAAAATCCTTCAAAACGGAGTAGAATTGAACGTGATATAGATAATAATTTGATCACATCAACACCAAGAGCAGGAGAAAAGCCTAACAAACAGATATCTCGAGTAAGACGGAAAAGTCAAGTAAATGGAGGTTTGTTAATGTTTACATATTGCTTTATTAGGTGTAAGCAGAGTTCTCACTTGACCTGTTTGTGTTCTGTTTTAAAAAATCTACTTTGAGCAATTTCTGCCTTATTTTTGTAATCTCCTTTGTATTAAATACTGGTGGCACGAAGTAAATAAAAATTTACTTTCCTAATGTAAATCTACTTTGATGAATTAAAGTGACAAAGGCAGAGCAACTAGCTTTATACTGTTTAGCATGAAAATGTATATGAAACTCATTTCTTAAAGCGGTAATAATTGTGACTTAATTTATTTGAAATATGTATAAAGAGTTTGTTTCTGGATTATGGAATTTCAGAGCTATAGAGGGGGCTTGGAGCTCTCAGGTCCGTGGTTCTCAACTAGGGGTGTTTCTGTCCCCTAGCAGACGCTTTTCAGTGTATGGAGACCTTTTTGGTTTGTCACAACCTGTGGAGGGATTGCTACTTGCATCTAGCAGGTGAAGGTCAGGGGCACTGCTAAACATCCTACAATGCACAGGACATCCTCCCATAACAAAGAATTATCCAGCCCAAAAGCCAATAGTGTTGTTGCTATTTATAAATCCTGTTCTAGATCAGTACCTTATTGTATTGCTGACAAGCTCCTCCAAGTCAAAAAGGAGAAAAAAAAGATGGACAAGCAGAGAAACCTATACAGAATAGCACTTTAGAGCATGGAGTGCTACCTTTTAACCAATACTATTTTAAACACAGCAGTGATAATAATTCCCTACCTCTTTCCTCTTAATGCAGTGATGTATCTCCATTGTTAGAATTGACCATAAGGGAGAAAAGGGATAAACAAGTTAAAAGAGCTCTAACAAAGAAGGAAAGAAATGTGCTAAAGTTGTGGAGGGTCAAGGATGATTTATTAAGACATTTGTATTTTATATTTTCCCAAAACCCATTAAAATTTTTTTATTTATAAGAAACTTAAAAAAAAACCCCAAACTGGTTATTCTTCCTAACTACTCTGAAATGGTGCCTCACAATATCCATAAGTAGTTTTTGACACTGCTGTATATATATATAGTCTTCTGCTTCACTAGAACTAGTTGCCTCTATATATTTAGCTGTTACTCATTAGAAATAGATTGGGGGGTAAGTTTTGTGAAGTAGGCAGCATCCCAGAATGTAAATAAACAAAGACAAAATCTTGCATTTGTGTTTTTCATATTGTAACTTGCTTGCTTTACTTACAAAGAGTTTTATTTCATTTTCTGTTACACTGTGTTGATTTGAAGACTTTCAGTCTGTGTAATTCCAGATATAAATCTACTTTGTAAAAACTCAGTAAATTTTAGCATTTATAAACCATTATAAATAAATTTGTTATAAAGATCGTTTGATTTACAAGTGATTTACCTCAGGATTTCTTGAAATAATAAGCTTTTTAACATTAATGTTCATCAGTTTTCCTTATGTATTTTGAGGGAAAAAGTTATTTTTATAATGAATGGTTTAGAACACATTTATGAAAGTCATGTTTTCTAGATTGCAACTATTTTTGTTGTTTCTTTCTTAGAAGCTGGTAGTTATGAAATGACAAATCAACATGTAAAACAAAATGGAAAATTAGAAGATAATCCTTCCTCTGGCAGTCCTCCAAGGACTACATTGTTGGGGACCATATTTTCTCCTGTCTTCAACTTTTTTTCACCAGCAAATAAAAATGGTAAATATAAGTCATTAACCATAATTTGGGTTTAAAAGATTAATCGTTTTCCTGGCTTTTTAAAAGATATGTTTGATTTTTTTGGCATATTTTTGTTAGCATCTTATGTTTGTTTTCAGCCTCGTTAAAAATACATAGACTTTTTTTTTTTAAGAATATATTTTCTTTCTTTTAAATTTATTTATTTATTTATGGCTGCATTGTGTCTTAGTTGCGGCACACGGGATCTTTCGTTGCGGTGTGTGGGCTCCTCATTGCGGCACGTGGGCTTCTCTCCAGTTGTGACATGTGGGCTCTGTAGTTGTAGTACATGGGCTTAGTTGCCTTGCGGCAGGTGGGATCTTATTAGTTCCCCGACCAGAGATTGAACCCAAGTCCCCTGCATTGGAAGGTGGATTCTTAACCACTGGACCACCAGGGAAGTCCCCAAAATACACAGCTTCTAAAAGGCATTTTTTTTTTTTTGTGACTGAAATAAATGTAGGTTATGTTTAATTAACTATCTGAAAAGCTAGATGATAAACTTTGGGCTGGAGGGAAAGTATTATTTTTTCTGCGTTGGGATGACTTCTGCATCTTTAAGAGTGTGTACAGGAGAGAATTGAGAAGCATTTTCAATATTCTAGATTAGTAAAGTAGAATTTGTTGAATATTTTGAGTGAGTTGAAACCAGATTTTTTTTTGGTAATACAATTTATTTTTATTATCATTTGCTTGTTTTTTTCCCCCTGTAGGGAATCTTCAGTTTAGACAAATAGTAAAAGTACCCTAATTCACATGAATTGAAGGTTCCCGTTGTATGCCTTTGCAAAAAAATTAAAAATGGCCTCTTTCTCAACATATCTTTTTAAAATTAGCTGGTGTCCTATTTTTTCTGATAATTAATGTCTAATTTCATACATGATAATTTCGTCTCTAGATTATTTGAGGGCAAGAGGTCATGTCTTTATTTTTACATCTACCATGTTGTTTGATACAGTATTGGGCACATGGGAAATAGCCATTAAATACCTGTTGCCTGATTTCTGGATGATAAAGCAATTTTTAAAAGGCAGAATGGTGCACTGTAAAATCAAGATGATGGAAGGGCAGAAATAATGTATATTAGCACATTAAAGGACTGTGAAGTCCTAGAATAGAAACGAAAAACTACCTTTAACTTTGTTTAACCCAGTATTCCCTAGACATATCTGACCAAGTACTCTTCTATGGAACATCTGTTAACATCTTAACATCTTTTAGAACTAGTGCCTCCTAAAACATCTTTGGAAATGCTGGTGTAGTGGGAAAAGAACAGGCTTTGGAGTTAGATAAACTTGTTTTAAATTTGTTCCCAGCTGCCACTGTTTACTTATGTTACGCTGGACCAGTTCTTTAAACTCTTGAGCCTCTTAATCCATGAGAAAGGGTAATTATACTTAAGTGTGAGGAGTGAAGATTCCAGTTCACTCAACAAATATTGAGCATCTACTATGTTCCAGCCATTGTGATAAGTATAATAAATTTTTATAGGTGCCTTGAGAGAGGTATGGAACAGTAGAGTATTCAAAGAATGGAATGGTCCTGTATTCTGGGTGGTGGCTCACAAAAGGCTTCATAGAAAAGCTGAATCTTAAAAGATGGTAAAGGGCATTCCATGTAGAAGGAACAGTATAAGCAAAGGTACAGTGTATTTCAGAAACAAATTAGTTTGTCACAGATGGAGCATCAGATTTGAGGAGTGCATGGGAAGGGATAAGATAGGAGAATTATAAAGAAGTCAGATTATAGAGCCAATTTTGTAGGGTTTTTGAACTTTATCCTTAGTCATGGGGGGATGAATGAAAGGTTTTAAACTGTGAGTAATATGAACAGATTTATGTTGTTTTTTTTTAAGTTTACAGATTTTATTTTTTTTTAATTTACTTTATTTGTTTTTGGCTGTGTTGGATCTTCGTTGCTGTGTGTGGGCTTTCTCTAGTTGCGGCGAGTGGGGGCTACTGTTTGTTGCAGTGTGCGGGCTTCTCATTGCGGTGGCTTCTTTTGTTGCGGAGCCTGGGCTCTAGGCGTGTGGGCTTCAGTAGTTGTGGCTCGCAGGCTCTAGAGTGCAGGCTCAGTATTTGTGGTGCACAGGCTTAGTTGCTCTGTGTCATGTGGGAGCTTCCCGGACCAGGGCTCGAACCCATGTCTCCTGCATTGGCAGGTGGATTCTTAACCACTGTGCCACCAGGGAAGCCCAGATTTGTGTTTTCTAAAGATCTATTTGGCAGTAGCATGTAGGCTAAATTCTAAAGAGGCTGGATGCAGGGAGAACATTAGTAGACTTGTAGTCCATGTGAGACTTCATACAAACTTACTTGTAGTATTAGAGAAGAAAAGAAAGATCAAAGATACAAATGGACAAATTTTGGGAACAGATTGGAGGTGAAGGAAGAGAGAGAGTAAGATGTACACATTAGATTTTCAAGAGAGAAAAGTAAGTTCCTGGGAGATCGATAATTGAATTTAATTTGGGCCATGCTGAGCCTGAGAGGCCTTGAAACAACCAAATAAAAATGTCTGCTAACAATTTGTCATTCAGGTATGGGGCTTAGAAATCTGAATAAGCAGTAGAGCATGGTATTATCAGCTTACAAATATTAATTGAAACCAGTGGAGTAAATGGTCCATTTGGTTCATCAAACTAAGACCAGAATCTTGGGGAAAGATATTTAAGGACTGGACAAAGCTAAAGTAGCCAACAAAGGAGAAATGGAGGAAACCAGGAGAAACTGAGTCATAGAAGCCAAAAGAAGAGACTGTCAAACCCAGGGTCAAACTATTGTAAAGATAGAAGGAAAGGAAATGAGCATTGAAACGGTATCATTAAATCTGGTAATTAACTGGTCATTGGTTTCGTTTGCCAGAAGAGTTTCAGAGGAGTGATTGGAGTTGGCAGCCTAATCCATGGGTTAAAAGAGTGAAATGGAGAGTAAGAAAAGGATCAGCACATATAGATTACTGTTATGAGGAACTTGAATATGAGAAAAACTAGAGAGGTCATGAAGCCTCAAGGGATGTTTTGTATTTGTGAGAAGCAAGCATGTTAAGCCTCAGGGAAGGGTCTAATAGGTTGAACATAAGGGAAAAAGAAAAACTAATGAAGAAAGTTTCTAGGATCTACTGATAGGGATGGGATCAAGAGAACAGGTAGAAGGATTAGAATTGAAACAAGGAGAATAGACATTTTTCTCTGATGCTGGAGGAAAGAACGTTTGGGCAGCAGTAGTTCATGTTTGATAGAATTTTTTTCTTTGAAGGAGGACATGGTATCATTTTGCTGAGATTGTCCTGGTGGCAGGGATTGAAGAGAATGAAGGTTTAGAATGTTTGCTATTGGGTATAAGTAAAAGAAGCTGAATGACTCACACACAGAAATACTGAGCAGCATGCTATAGGCGTAGCTAAGATTAGAGGATTTTATTTGGAGTACAACCAGTCTTTATAATTGTATTGTTTTCTTTATTACCTGAGTCTAGTGCCTGAGAAGCCTGTTAGATTGATTCAAGAGGGATTTCTATGATGAATGACAGTGGAAAGACAAGGAAGCGAGGACAGTGAGGCTGCTGGCTTGAGAGTGGTTTAAATAATACACCATGAAGTCTAACTAGATGAGGAGGGTGGAGAAGAAGCCATTGAGGGATGTGTTTGGATAAAAGAGATTGGCTTTTATCAAACGTGAAGATCACATGTAATAGAAATATTAGATAGATAGATAGATAATTAGAAGATTAGGAGGTCGTGGTAGGAGATTAATTATTTGAATTTTAGGTTTCAGAGGTGAACAGTTTCTCTGTGATAGTGTCCAGGTTGTAGCCATGGTAATAACTACTAAGGAGCATTATGAATGTAGATGGAGCTAAAGAGGGCAAGACCTTTGAGGGTTAGTTATTGGATGAGTCATTGACATCACCTGTAATAACTATATAGGCATTTAATAGAGCAGTAAACTGGTATCTAGGTGTTAAATTCCTTTGAGATTGAGAGAGGATGCTGGCAATAGATGGTAGGTGACAGCAGAGGGCATAAGTGAAGAATTGTATAGCCAGGTGACAGCAATCTCAAAGGAGCAAACATTTTTACACATTAGTGGAAAACCAATGATCTGGTGGCGGCAGTGGAGGTAAACGAATTCTGATTGAGTAACAAGTATGGGAGAATAAACAGCTTTGAGGGAAGGGTATCAGGAAAAGAGATGTCTTTTGGAAAGAGGTTAAATGTAAGGCAATGAGGGAGAAAGAATATTCTGTGAGGAAGTTGAGAGTTACTGGCGGTTGATTTTGTTGTTGACTATGACATTCGGAGAATTTCATAAAGAAATGGAGACTTGGGGTCAGTCCATAATGGAAGAAAAATTGGGCAGTGGGTTCATCTAGGGGATGGTTGAATATAATGAGGAAACTAGCTTCTGTCTTTGTTATTGAGATGGAATTTCGTTGAGAAATTGTTCTTGTGTCTTTGAATAAAAAGGTTCTCATGGTTAGGGGAAGAGTTAGCTCATTTTTAGAGAACTGTCGCTGGTTTAAAAATTACAACTGCACAAAATGGCTAGGATGCTTAGTACTAGAAAGATCAGGAGCTGTTTGAGGTTAATGGAAAATTGTGTGTGTGTGTGTGTGTGTGTGTGTGTGTGTTGTGTGTATTGCCCAGCACATAGTAAGCACTTAATAAATGATATTTGCTTTAATGAAGAGAAGTTCTGTGGTCAAAAATACTGTATGACAGTTGACCCAACAACAACATGGGTTTGAACTGCACAGATCCACTTAATACAAGGATTTTTTTCAGTAAATACTATAGTATACAATCTGTGGTTGGTTGAATCTGAGGATGTGGAACTGTGGATATGGAGGGCTGACTGTAAAGTTATTCTCAGATTTCTGACTGCATGGGGGTCAGTGCCCGTAAGCCCTATGTTGTTCAAGGGTCAACTGTATATACTTCAGAGTTCCTAAGAGACTGGATCTTAAATGTTCTCACCACAAAAAAGAAATAATTATGTAGCAGGATAGAGGTGTTAGCTAACACTCAGTTGGTAATCATATTGCAGTATATAAAGTATTAAATCAATACGTACACCTGTAACTTACACAATGTTATGTTAATTATATCTCAATAAAAATTTTTTTAAGTTCTAAATTGACTTGTTTGAGTATAAATGGGTGTTTCTAAGCTATTTTAACACTCTTAAGAAAAACTTTGCTCACAAATATTACTCTAGCTTACAATAGTCTTTTTTTTTTTTTTTTTTGCGGTACGCGGGCCTCTCACTGTTGTGGCCTCTCCCGTTGCAGAGCACAGGCTCTGGACGCGCAGGCTCAGTGGCCATGGCTCACGGGCCCAGCCACTCCGCGGCATGTGGGATCTTCCCGGACCGGGGCACGAACCCGTGTCCCCTGCATCGGCAGGCCGACTCTCAACCACTGTGCCACCAGGGAAGCCCGAGCTTACAATAGTCTTTATTCCTTATTTTTGAAATGTCTAGTAAAGAGTCACTAAATATGGTATCCTCAGCTTTGTTTCTGTTCCATTTAGTTTTTCTAAATATTTATGAATTTTTATTGAATATATTTGACATATAACATTGTATAAATTTAAAGTGTACAACATGTTGATTTGATAATTTATATATTGTAATTTGATCATCATCGTAGTGATAATTAGCACGTGCTCTCATGTTATATAATTATTCTTTCTTTTTAGTGGTTGGAGTAATTAAGTACTAGTCTCTTAGCAGGTTTGATGATTATAATACAATGTTGTCTGTATTCACTGTACTGTGCATTAGATCTCTAAGGCTTATTTATTACTTGTTTTAAGTTTGTTCCCATCTTTCGCCACCCAATATGAGCTTTTAAGTGACGATTAATGTACAATTAATCATGATTTCAGGAACATCAGGATCCGATTCCCCAGGACAGGCTGTGGAAGCTGAAGAGATAGTAAAACAGCTTGATATGGAACAGGTGGATGAAATCAGTACCAGTACTACTACATCAACTAATGGAGCAGCTTACTCAAATCAAGCAGTTCAAGTGAGGTCATCAATAAATAATGGTTTAGAAGAAGCAGAAGAAACAGTTAATCGTGATATCCCACCCCTTACAGGTAAATAAGATTCCTTTTTTTCTTAAACATTTTCATGAATAGTTTGTAAAAATACTACTGTATTTTTTCTTAAATAGGGAGATTAAATGCGTAAGTTTTTCTTCCTTGAAGTTAATAAAATTAAAACTGGAAATAAAACTTTTCCCCCCAAATCCAGTCATTTTGAAATTGAATTTTTTTTAAGGTTATTTTGACTGCATATTAGTCATTTTACAGTTTAATTATGTGTACCGGTCTTACCACTTAGAGAAATTTAACACAGCTAACAAAATAATATGCTTACATTTATGAACATATTTATTATAATTGCACGAGTCTTAGATCCTTAAAGTCTGAAGTCCCTACATAGAGGTAGTCTCATACCTTCAGATTTGTTTCATATACAGATGACATTCCCAAAGAAGAAGCCTCTGTTCTTGGGTCTCTCCTGTACACAAACTTTGCAGCCTAATCCTGGATGCTTTTAAAGGCCTAACATAATTGTTAGGTCCCTGAGGCAGTTGTTATGGAAATGTAGAAACATGTGAGGTCAGCATTTGTTACTTCTGAGGGTTGTGGTAGATAGACATATAAGGCTAAAAGATGAAATTGTATTCCATTATGATTAAAAGCAGAAATAAAACTGAGGATGGACATCTTTTCCCAGAAGGAGAAGATCTTAGACTTTTATTGTAGATTTGTTTGGTTTTCCTTGTGGTGCCAGATATTTGAGAGAGCCTATTACATATATATTGGTTGAGAAATAAGTTTGGCATAGGAAGCAAAATGATGATCTCTCTGATATAAAGGGGAAACTTGAAAAAAATCATTGAAACAGCATGATACATTTAAAGAAAAATGCATACAATTATGAAGCTTCTATACAGTGCAACCCTGTATCAGTATGAAGAGAAAAACAACATAATAGAGTTAAGGTTTATTTTATTTTATTTATTTTTGGCTGTATTGGGTCTTCATTGCTGAGCGCGGGCTTTCTCTAGTTGCAGTGAGTGGGGGCTACTCTTCGTTGCGGTGCACAGGCTTCTCATTGCGGTGGCTTCTCTTGTTGCGGAGCACGGGACCTAGAGTGTGCAGGCTTCAGTAGTTGCGGCGCGTGGGCTCTAGGGCACGTGGGCTTCAGCATTTGTGTCACGTGGGCTCAGTAGTTGTGGCGCATGGGCTTAGTTACTCCGAGGCATGTGGGATCTTCCCAGACCAGGTCTCGAACCCATGTCGCCTGCATTGGCAGGCAGATTCTTAACCACTGTGCCACCAGGGAAGTCCAAGGTTTATTTTAAATTTGTCAAATAAGGAATTCCCTGGCCATCCAGTGGTTAGGACTCTGTGCTCTCACTGCCGAGGGCCCGGGTTCAGTCCCTGGTCAGGGAACTGTTGGGTTGGCCAGAAAGTTTGTTTGGGTTTTTCTGTAAGATCTTGAGGGGAAAAGCCCGAACAAACATTTTGGCCAACCCACTAAAATCCCACAAGCCGTGTGGTGCGGCACTCAATCAATCAATAACAAATAAAATACTAATATTGATAATGTTTAATTATAATGTTATAATTTAAGAATAATACTGAACCTAACAAGCAAATCTAATGCTGATTACTTTGCCTGTTGTTAACAGGCTAGTGAATGATAAGGTATAGCACAGGCTTCAGACGTGCAGGCTCAGCAGCCATGGCTCATGGGCCCAGCCGCTCTGCGGCATGTGGGATCTTCCCACACCGGGGCATGAACCCGTGTCCCCTGCATCGGCAGGTGGACTCTCAACCACTGAGCCACCGGGGAAGCCCCAAAGCCAGGGCTTTTGACTTCTTTGATGTTTTTTCTGTTTTTGTGCTTGTATATAACCTTTGTACTCATTTTTTCTGACAACTGTGCCTACCGGGAAGGGATTTCTATAACTTTAGTTTCTAGAGGGGAATAGTAAGATTTACTCCATTTGTCTCATTCATTCGTTTTTCTAACATTTAATTGAACAACTACTTTTTGTAATGGGCACTATTTATAAAGATGACTAAGATGTGCTCATTGATCCTAAAGAGTATATGATCTAATTGATGAGCCAAGTATACACAAAAATTACTGTACAGTGTGGTGAGTGCTGTTACAAATAAATGAGCAAAATATTGAGGTGGCACATTGCAGTTACTCTGGGAGGATCATGAAAGGAAGAAGTAAAAGTTTTGCTGATCTTAAAATATGAGTATGAGTGACAAAAGTGGTACTTTTCCCCAACTTCAAGAATGTAGCCAAAGAGAACAAGAAGGAAGGAGTCTGGCTGTACCATTTACTTAGCTGTGTGACTTTAGATAACTTATTTAAGCTCTCTGAGACAGTTTTCTTAGCTTTAAAATGGTAATAATAATTTAGAGCTTTGAAGGCTAAATGAGATGAAATATGAAAAATGCTTAGCGTGGAGGTGCTCGAATACTAATTACTTCCTGTCCCCCTTTCTCTGAGATTAATAGGAATTTGAAATAGTAAAGTGGTAGGAAGATATATTTTTCCATTTGTCCCCTTGTGCTAATGAACCGTTACTGGCATAAAGTTATTAGAAATGAACAAAAATTGTGCTTTACATCTGTTGTCATTTATTGAACATACACACTGTATTGGCTCTGTCTCAGAAGGTATTAATACATGGTAATAGCAAAAAACATAAGTTTTTATCCTGAAAGACTACTATCCATCAGTATTCCATTCCTATAGATAGATTACAGCAATTTTTATTGAGGCCCACTGTCTTAGTCCTTTCAGGCTACTGTAAAAAACTACCATTAGACTAGGTGACATATAAACAATAGAAATTTATTTCTCATAGTTCAGGAGTCTAGGAAATCTGAGATCAAAGCCCCAACAGATTCAGTGTCTGGTGAAGATCTGCTCTCTGGTTCATAGATAGCTGTCTTCTTACTGTGTCCTCATATGCCAGAAGCTATGCAAGCTCTTTGGGGGTCTTTTTTTAAGAGCGTTAATCTCATTCATGAGGGCTCCACCCTCATGACCTAATGACCTCATGACCTCCCAAAGACTCCATCTCCAGACACCATCACATTGGGGATTAGGTTTCAATATATGAATTGGGGGGCAACACAAACATTCAGTCTCTAGCATCCACCTTAAACTTTCATCTCCTCTTAAGACATTACCTGTTTAGCTTGTAAGTTATCATTGTCTCATTGAATTTAAGTTGTAAATATTGTCTTAGAAAATTCCCAACATAATTTCTAAAGCTTTATCAATTGATCAAATTTTAATTCAAACTTAGAATGGACTATGTGTCGTGGAATACAGAATTGTTTCTTGATTATTTTTAAGTTGCTTGTAAATGAGAAGTAAAATAATGGGTCTTCTAAAGCACTGATTTCTATATACAGCATAATTTCTTAACTTTTAAGATCATAGACAACCTTGAGAATCCTGTAAAAATGTACATAAAACATTTTTTCATAAGTCTTTAGGGGTTTGTAGACCTTTTAAAGCCCGTTCATGGATCTTAGGTTTAAAACTACCTTCGGGATCTGTTGTCAGCACACATATATTGACTGCCTGTATGTACTGTGCACTTTGTGAAGTATTACTGCTATGAGCACCATGAAATTTTTATGGTTATACATACAAACATCATCCAGTTAGAAATGGAAATTTTGTGGAGTATATTTTCCTAATAATACACTCCACAGTGTAAGTAGTAAATAGTAGGAAATAGTGTAAGTAGTAAATTTTCTCTTAGCTGTTAGGGATTTAAATTTTGCTAGCCATGATATAGCTTGCCACTTTGTCTGTAATGGTAAATTTCTCCTTTGGATCCAGAGTTAGATCTATGTGTTTATAAATTTACTTTTAAATACTGTTTACAAATTATTTCTGTCTTATCTTTAACCTAAAATACACAGGGCTTCAGGAAGATCTTAATAAAAGCAGTAAAAATGTATCCTTCATGGAAGCATTAAGTGAGTAAAAGCAACATTTTGTTTTTCACTTTGTTAAATAGCACCAGTAACTCCAGATAGTGGTTATTCATCAGCCCACGCAGAGGCCACCTATGAAGAAGACTGGGAAGTATTTGACCCGTGAGTTTTTTTTTTTTTCCTTTTCTCTCTTTGAAAGGAATGAAAGTACATGTGTAGAGGGGTGGCTAAATGGTATATTGCAAAGAGCATTTGACCTGTAGGTATTAATACTTTGCTGAGTTACTGAAATACTAATTTGTATATTTTCAGTTTTACTTATATGTTTTATAAGTTTGGTTTACTAGGTTAAATATGCATTATTTAATTAAAAACTTAAAGATGGGCTGAATTTACTAATATGTTTTATATTTACAAAAATAGAAATGTTGAAATTTTCTTAAAATTTGATTTATAGCTATTATTTCATCAAACATGTTCCACCACTGACAGAAGAACAACTAAATAGGAAACCTGCCCTTCCATTGAAGACAAGAAGCACACCAGAATTCTCCCTAGTTTTAGACTTGGTAAGTATATTATCTGTAGAGTTAGGGAAAATAAAGGCGTTAAATTCTTTTTAAAAAATACTAGCACAAAATACCTAAAAGAATACAAGTGAATGAATAGCCTTACACATACATTTACTATAAAAACATGTCTTAGGTGTTCTTGAAATGTTTTTATTTTAAGCACAGTCTAATGCCAGGGCCTCCCCAATTTGTTGGTTTCCAGTACCCTTTGAAAATAAATTAAGCTTTCTTTTTCTTTTTCTCCCCCAACAACCCCCGCTATTTCACTATTTTTCTATTTAAATTAAATTAATTATTGCCCCCATACTCCTATACCCTTTGTTTTGTTTTTTAATCTCCCAATAAATTCTAATTTCATGGCTATATTTCAACCTTTTTGGGGGGTGGGGGAGTCACAGTCATGTTCCCCTGAAGGAACTAGGTCTTAATGAGTTAACCTCATGCAAGACCATATTCCTTTTCTTGTTCCTTTTTGGGGGGGAGGGGCAATCTATGTAATACTTAATACTAAGTATTAGTATTATCTAATACTAATAACTTTATTAATAGACTCTCAAAAGCATGACTTCTTAATGCTGACTAATAAAACCTTTAATATGCTCTCTTGGTGTGAATTTTAAAATTTATATTTTTTTAGGGTACCAGAAGAGCTTTGAAAACTGAATATCTCTTATCTTTTCCTAACCAAACTTAATATATGGTCACCATTATTTACCATCTGCCGGCAATTTCTTGATATTAGCAAAAATATGTATCTATTATATAATACTGGAAAATATTTTACTATTTAAAAGCCTTTGTTACTAGTAACCTATAATTGGAAATGTTTAGTTCTTATTAAAAAAATTTTTTTTATCTTAAGGAAAAGCATATTTTTAAAATCTTAACTAGCATATATAGTTGTTTTGAGAGTTGAGCACCTTAGCCTTTGCCTAGCCAAAGAGATATAAATAAAATAGGCATCCAGAACGCCTAAGTATTTAAGGTGTTTATTAGAGGATACGTAGGCAAAAAAAGAAAAATTTTGAAAATGATTATGAGTAGTTTAGATTTGATGTACAGAAACTGAAAAAGATTTTGCTAGATTTTTATGTTAGCAGTTGATGTCATGATAGCAAGTTTGGCCATATAATTTTTAATCCAATGTGGAGGTAAATAGAGAGGGAAAGATAAGAATTGGTGAGCATAAATGAGTAATTTTACAGAATTGGGTAAAGAAGAATGATCAAAATTTAGATAGGCTGTAGATGAAGAAAGTAGAATTGCTATGATTCAATTATAAGAAAGAGAATACCTTTTTTAAAGATACTAAGGGAATACCTTGAATTGTGTACTCTGATATGCTATTAGAAGAAAATGTGGGTGGACCTAGAGTCTGTCATACAGAGTGAAGTAAATCAGAAAGAGAAAAACAAATACCATACGCTAACACATATATATGGAATCAAAAAAAAAAATGGTTCTGATGAACCTAGTGGCAGGACAGGTATAAAGATGCAGACGTAGAGAATGGACTTGAGGACATGGCGGGGTGGGGAAGCTGGGACGAAGTGAGCTTTGACATATATACACTACCAAATGTAAAATAGATAGCTAGTGGGAAGCAGCTGCATAGCACAGGGAGATCAGCTCGGTGCTTTGTGACCACCTAGAGGGGTGGGATAGGGAGGCTCAAGAGGGAGGGGATATGGGGATATATGTATACATACAGCTGATTCACTTTGTTATACCGCAGAAACTAACACAACATTGTAAAGCAATTATACTACAGTAAGATGTTAAAAAAAAAAAAGAAAAAGAAAATGAGGCATATCTGGAGTATTTTTTGCTCTTTGCCTCCCCAGAGTTTAACTTTAGGTTAAAAGAAACACTCCAGCTAATAAGATGTGGAATCACAAGGTATGAGCATTTGTGTTTCATTTTAATTCATCTTAAACACATTGAAAAATTTGGGGGGTAGTTACTAGCAGCTTTATTTTTTTAAGTGTTGTCACTTTCTACAAATGGAAGCCTTTTATTTTTATCCTTCAGGATTTGAGAAATATACATATTTGCACATACCTTACATTGAATGATCCTTACCTTCTTTTCCTCATGAGAAAACAGGGCTTGGTAATCAAAGATGAGAAAGAAGACTTGATTGACTGCTAATTTAGTTAAACAATGTTTATGTCTATGAAACATATTCAACAGATACTGAAATATCCATTTTCTAAAATAAAATTCTTTATAAAAGGTTTAAGAATAAGGAGCTATATATAAATAGAAGATATATTTTTTTAATAGTTAGATACTAAACTTCCGTTGGCAAATTGTAAAAAAAAAAAAATTAAGAAAGTTTATATGTGGTTTACTTAACAGAAAGTTGGCAACTGCAGGACTCAGAACAGTGGTTGCCAAACATGCGTATGCATCCTAATCACCTAAAAGGCTTATTGAAACATAGATTGCTGAGTTCCTCTCTACTCCTTGCTGAATTTGAATGATAAGAAATGGAGCTGGAGGTTTTGCATTTCTAACTAGTAGTTCCCAGATGATGCTGATGCTGCTTGCTGTTCTAGCAGCCACACGTGAGAACAAGTGACTTAGAAAATTCTATCCCAGATTGCTATGCCACACATAATAATGTATTATAAATATAAAATTCCATGTATGAATGGGTGCTTTAATAAATGTTTTTGGTGATCATGAATACATAAAATTATCAATTGAAATGTCTTAATATCTTGGTTCATTCAATATGTCCTTTTTATTTTAAGGATGAAACACTAGTACACTGTAGTTTAAATGAGCTAGAAGATGCAGCACTTACTTTTCCAGTCCTTTTCCAAGATGTCATTTATCAGGTAATTAAAACTTTTTAACTTGAGTTTTGGCCTGTTAGATATTTTGAACCAAGAAATCTTTTGTAAATTTTTTTTTTTTGGTGAAATTTAATGTGTTTATTCCTAATGGATTTCATCTGTATTTTAATGATTTAGTAACACAAAGTAGCATCATGCTAAATAAATAACTACATAAAACAACATAAATGTTACCCAAAAAAATGTGAACTTTTTTTACCCATTGCTCTCTGCTAGTTTCATAACCTGTTTGCCAGCAGGTGGAGGCAGGAACACTGACATCTTAGGTCCCCGAGAGCTTGCCAGGTTAACACTTGGCGTTGTTGTTGTTTTTCCAAAACCCAATTAATAGGAAGAAACCTTATTCCTTGTTGGTCATTTTTATTGCCTTTTGTAGTAATATGGTGTGTAGGTTGCAGTGTAGTAGATCTACTTTATTTTAATCACAGAATTCCAGGATACTCTTCTAGTTACTGCTTTACTTAAAAAATTAGAGTATAAGTATTTCTTCTTCCTCTGTGTCGACGGACAGGTAACAGTGCAAAATACAAATACCATTTACATTTCACTGCAAATTGTGTGTGTTGACCATAGGTTTTACTTTATGTTTTAGATTTTCCTATCATATAATTTGAATTAATACATGTGAATACACTTCAAAAACTACGAAGTGCCTTTCTGTTCATGGAGGTTGTTATTGAACTAGCATTACCTTCTTATATACCAGTTGTTGAAGGATTGGGAAAGGGTCAAAAACTTTGTTGTTTGTCAGGTGGAAGCCAACCCAAGGATTAACTAAATAAAGTCACAGAACATTTACCATGTGAACAATGAAAAGGTGTTTATGGTTGTTTATGTGCTCTTAATAGGCAGTTAGAATATGTGTATAGTTTTCTTGGCACATGATAGTTATTATAGCTCGGAAATCATAAAATTTTAGAGTTAAATAGTTTGTGGTTCAGGATCTACTTTACCTATGTTATCTTGTAATCAGTCATAAGAGGATTTGAGCAGTTATTGTCAGTTCTGGTTTAACCTAGAAAGGTACTGTAGGTATGGTAATATGTGGGTACTATCAATATATTTATTTCCCTTTTATGTAAACTGATTTTAGTTCTGATATAGATCAGAGGATGAGCAAAATATACATAAAAATGAGGGATTAGGTTTTTGAATTCCTTTTTAACTGTATATTACTAGTTTAACGTAAATCTTTTTCTTAAGACATTTTCTGCCAAATAGGTTGTTCTTATTTAGTGTAATTCAAGGACAGGAGTCTTGTGGCAAATATAAATAGCATGGCAATATGTTCTCTCTTTTTAGCTTGATAACCTTGTTTTTATGTTCAAAATTGCCCTTAAAAACAATGGCTTTCAGGCTTTTGAATTTGGAAAAGAAAACTTACTGAAAACTATAAATAATTATTTTGATGTGATTTCTTAAGCTTCCAGATTTGAAATTTATTTCTGATAGATGGTTTTGGTCTGTTTATATAATTTTTAGTAGTGAAATAAGAAACTTGGAGAGTAGATGAGTTTGATTTCCCTTTCATGAGTGTATTTCTTTTCAGTGTGACCATAAAATTGAATTTTTTTCTTATTGCTTCCACCATTTCTTCTTTAGTTCTCTTCTTTATAAAATTCTTACTGTTTCCTGTGGATCCAGACAGTTGTCTTATTTTGAATAAAAGGCTCCTAGCAGTGCATATGACTAATATAAAAAAAACTTCATATGTACTGCATCTACCTCTGTGGAATTCAAAGAACTCTTTTTCTTATATATCTGAGTTACACTTTCTGAAACAGGAAAATTAAATGAGCTAACCTAAATCAGGAGCAATGAGCAGGAAGTTTGAATCTTAAAAATTATAGAGATGATTGTATTTTAAAATGATTTAGTTACTACATCATGTACAGAGTTTAGTTCCCTTTCAGTAAGTTTTGAGGATGTCCATAGTTAATATTGGATTTCTAGTTTTGGCATAGCCATTCTGTCTGCTTTTTAAAAAATAACTTTGAAGAAATCTTGGGTTAGGGTTCCCCCAGTTTTCAGACCAGCAAGCTCCCTTTAAACAGGGAATGATGTCTTTTAAACTTTCAGTGGTGTTGTCTCCATCTACTGGCAAAGAAGAAATATACACAAGGGTCTGGGATGATCTAAGAGATTTTGGAGAAACTACATTATTAGGTAAGATGTAACTTACATGTTTAACCACTACAGTATAATGTGGCCCACTTAAAGGTAGAAACCTGTAAAATACTGTATATACTCTTAAAAAAATAATTTGTTGAGATGAAATTCACAACATAAAATTAACCATTTTTAAGGGGGAACAGTTTCATGGCATTTATATACTCTTGAATATGTCAATTCCATAACATTTATGTATATACTCTTAAAAATAAAATGGTAATGTTAAGATAGGATCAAATTCTTCATCTGAATCAAAGCTAGATAAAATTTCCTCTTGGGACTTTTGTTACTTTTGCTTTTTGTTTATGGTAAGTTTGTTATAGTAGAACCATATCTAATGTTAATTCTATTTGTTATTCTCTTTCTTTCAAAACAATTTAAAATATAAGTTGTCTTATGTATGTTTTGATAATGGTCTGTATCAGGGGTTGGCAAACTTTTTCCTTTAAAGGGCCAGTTGTTAATATTTTAGGTTTTGCAGTCTGTGTTACAACTACTTTTTCTGCCATTGTAGCATGAAAGTAGTCCTAAACAATGCATAATGAATAAGCATGACTGTCCCATTAAAACTTTATTTACAGAAATAAGTGATGATCTGGATTTGGCCCAAAGGCCATAGTTTGCTGACCCTTGGTCTAATAATTATGAGAGTATATGCAATAAATTTACATATTCAAATTCTAAGTGGAGGTAAGATCAAATGTTCATCAAAATTCTTGTTAATATATAGAGAGATTTAAAATTAGGTCCACTGTAACCTGGTTATGGGCTTTCTTAGGTTTATTCAGATGAAAGTTTGAGGGAAATTTAAGGTGGTCACTACTCACGTTTAAAGATTGCCTTACTTCATGATATACACTCTTCTTTTGATTGATAAGTAGGACTCAACCTAGTTAATGCAAGACTTAGAATATATGAGGATGTAGATTATTCAAGCCTCAATTAGTACCTTGAATGTATTTGAATTTCCATTTCTCTAGGAGATAAACCTAAAAGATCCAACTCAAATTAAAATTTTGATATATGTTACCACTGACACTATACGGATAGACAGATCATAGTTTGTGTATATGGAGAAAAAGTCATTTGAAAGAAGAACTGAGTTTTTAAAGTGAGGATGTGGCATTCACAAAGGCAAAGTATATGGATTTTTGTTTGAATGAGTCTTTTCCTCTCCCTTAATTGGTAGTTTTTCCATGAATTGTTTTACAGTTAGATATTGGGAAACGTATTTATTCATAGAATGGTACAAATGCATTTGATATCTGGAAAAACAAGTGCGTGATCAGTTCCAATGCACATGTTTTAATTTTTATATTTAGCTTATATTGACACATTGTCAGGAAATCCATCTCGTGGTGTTACTCAGTTAAGAGGTCTCCACTGTATTTAGTTTCTGTTCCTGCAGATCCACCAATTCAAGACTCTAGGTCATCTCACTCCCTCTTCCATCCAGAAGATGACTTCTATCCACAAGCAGGACTGAATCAAAAGACAGATTTTTCACTTAGCTCTTGAGCTGAACCACCTCCTCAATGACCTTCCTCTGTCTCCATCAAGAACTGGAGCTCAGTTTTTTGAAGATGTAATAGAGCTACTCAGCCCAAACGTGGCTAATTGAAGACAAAAAGAAGATGCCTCATATGTTTCACTACAGTGCAACCAAACGTAACTGTGTTGTCCAACTCCTCATTCTGTAAAGTATGGCAGGGGCATCTGATTTTTGACTCTGTTCACCAATAAGACTTTAGCCAGTCAGTGGCTTTCTGAAGATCAGTAAAATCAACAAACTTTGGGTCAGCTGTCCAGAAATCAGATTGTGGTAAGCACTCAAGGAGAGATAGGATCCTGTAGGGAGCTACTTGCTAAAGGATGCTTTGTTTTAATAGTAGAGGTTGCCTTTATGGGAAATCTTGGGGGGAGAGGTGGATGGGGAGCCCCATGTTTAGCAAAGCTCAGCCTCTTCCTCATTATTATAGTTTGTTTTCTTGGGAAACTTACAACCTAGGATAATTTTCATAAGGATCTCAAATATTTTATACCACAGAAAAATAGAAGTAGAGGGTCAGTGGCATCTATCTCTTTTCCACAGTCTAGGAAGAAAAGTCAGCATTATTTTTGCTTCATGAAGAAAAAAGCAATCGTTTAAATGAAGAGTTTTGTTAGTAAACACCTAATCAATTTTTTCCTCCCCTCAAGCTCTGACTTAAATTGATGCTAAATAAGAGGCATTTTGTTTTGACATTCATAAAGCATAATTTTATTGTACAAAAGTAGTATGTAGGGCTTCCCTGGTGGCGCAGTGGTTGAGAGTCCGCCTGCCGATGCAGGGGACATGGGTTCGTGCCCCGGTCTGGGAGGATCCCACGTGCCGCGGAGCAGCTGGGCCCATGAGCCATGGCCGCTGAGCCTGCGCGTCAGGAGCCTCTGCTCCGCAGCAGGAGAGGCCACAACGGTGAGAGGCCCGCATACCGCAAAAAAAAAAAAAAAAAGTAGTATGTATTTTGTTCCTTAAAACATCTGGGGTCATGGACACAGTATTGAGGATAAAAGTAATATTTTATATCTGGTAGGGAAGAATATTTTGATAACTAATTGTGAGTCAGTATTTTAAATAATTTTAAAGTAATTTTTCCATCCTTATAGCTAGTCATTGGCACTAATTTTTTCATCATGGTTTGTATTCTTTATAAATATATCTTAAAATTAGAAGAAGTTCATTTAAAAATACAGAAAATTCTTGTTCAGTAACTAAAAATATTCTGCAAATATAGGAGATGTGACAGTTGATTACTAAGCATATTAAATTGGAGGCTTCAAAATTTAGAATTTGTTTTTAAAGGCAACATTTGTGGGGGTTTTTTTTTTTTTGCTCTTAAAATGAGTAAACTTGACTTTAAGATAAACACATTAATATTTTATATATATACACAAATATGTGTACATACATATTTAAATTCAAAAATTATATATGTATATTGTATATATATTATATATGTATGTAAATGGCCATGACTTGAAAAGTATGCTTCGTTGCTAATTTTTAATATACCTTCTGTATGAATACATTAAGCACTTTATCCCATTGGGACTCCATAAGAAAATATCTTTTCAAATTTATTTCTATTTAATACAGTATAAGGTTTTGCAGAAGGTTTTAGTTTGGGGGTTTTGTTTGTTTTTATTTTTATTGGTTCTGATGTTTTAGTATTTACCTATTCATCCTCAGATTGATCCACCTACAAATACTATCCCCAGCAGCCTCTTATTGGAACTGTGTGAAGCAAAAGGTGACTTGTAAAATCACCCAATGGGTTATGAAGTTGAGGCCTCCACAAGGCCTATCTGAGCAACCCTCTTTCTGTGGAGAAGGTTTGGGTTTTGTCTCTATGATCTGGTATTGATGCTAAGACAATGTTAACTAAGTTAAATAGTTAAGTTTATCAGTTGACTTACTTTACGTCTTCTAAAAGTATAGATATGGCTTTCTCTTTGAGTTGAGGTTGCCCAGTTCTGCCCGCATAAAATCCTACTCATTCCAGCTATTCTCCTTATGGCTGATTACTTTTAAATAATAAAGTGGATAGTAATAATAGCTATTAGGAGTCTCAGTGTGCTGGTACTGTTCTAGGTGCTTTATATGTATTAACTTATTTAATAAACAACTCTATATAGGTACTGTTATTATACCCATTTTATAGATAAAGAAACTGAAGTGTGCAGAAGGGTTAAAAAAAATGGTAGAGCCCCTTGTATACCTGTGGTATCTGCTAATACCTGTAGCATCTCTTCTTCACATTGTTCAGTGTTGTTAGTTTTCTACTGTTTTAACTTATTACTGCTGATTAAATAGGTAGCATCCACCAATCATCTTTTTATTTAAAGGTGCCTACTCTTAAGTAGGTGAATACCACCAAATTTATCTTTTTGTTTTCCTTCCTGCAACAGTATAGCAATAAGTTCAAAGGATTTCATGGAAAAACTATTAAAGATACTTCTTTTTGAATATGTTAGGGTCATATTATCTGTGCTTAAAACTATTTAGAAATATTTTTCCTAAAAAGATCCACATGTAAGAAATTTTTTTTTCAATTGCCCACAATTTGAAATTGCTTATCTTTTGGATGTTTTCTCCCCCTACCCCCTTTTTTTGGTCGTGCTCATAAAGTTACCTAGATAACTTAGATAATGGTTTGGTAAACTAATAGTCAGAAATTAGTGTATATAACTTGACATTGCATACTTAGACATGAATTTGAATTTAGGCAGACTGTCAGAAAATATTTATAATTAATTTATAACTGGCTTGCTATTTTAATGACTATTTTTATTAAATCTAGTTCCATTAACCATTTATTGCCTGTTAGGATCATCTTACATGCACAGTTATAGGACATCCTCTTGTACTAAAGAAAGTACAGGCTGGCTGTCAGATATTGTTCAAATCAAGTAGTGTTAGTGTACTGTTAATGTAATGTTATTTTTCTATAATATATTTATCATTTTTCTATATAAAATTTAAGTTTTGGTAAAATCAGCCCACAATATATTATACAAGATTAGTTCCATTATCACTGTTTTACAGACATTCTAGTAGATTTTGTCTTAAAAGTTTACATCATGAACATATAATGAAGTAAGTGAGGGAGATTAAGAGGTACAAACTTCCAGTTACAAAATAGAGTCACGACCATGAAATGTACAAAAATTTTACATAATAAACATTTCATAGCATGAACATCTTTGGGTAGTAGGCAGTCTTATAAAAGACATGTTTTGGGTATGGTATTTTTGTATAACAGTTGTTCATTATTATAGTATTATGCATTATTTTAAAATTGACTTTTTCAAAATATATTTGGTTTAGTGATAGATTAAAGCTATTTGTTGTGTAGATAGAATAATTGCTGTATATTTGGAGGAATATATGTATGCCAGCCTGAAGTGAAACTTATGGCCTAGGCTTACATTTGAGAGACTACATGATTTTGAAGAATTGCAGGTTTGAAGAAGGATGGTTTCTGAAGTACTAAGTAGTAGAAGAATGTAGAAAATAGGAAGTAGGCAGCTTGGGACAGGAATCTTTGTTACAAGAAGGTTAGGAGAAGAAAAATGGAGTTAAGAGCATCTGTGGAATATATTTTGAAGCATTTGGAAGCATGTCTATGTGTGTATCTGTATGTTTGTGTATCTCTGACCTAATACAATAAGTGATCGTAGTCTCACTGTATTATACATACTTTGAAATTGTTCTTACTTGTTTCCTACTGGACAGTGCTTAGTGCTTCTTAACTTCTATATATTTCTGCTTTAATATATCCATCCAAATGAGTTAGACCTTGTTGGCCTTATGTCTCTATTTCTTTTTTTATTATAAATTTTTTATTTTATTTATTTATCTATTTATTTATTTTGGCTGTGTTGTGTCTTTGTTGCTGCACGCAGGCTTTCTCTAGTTGCAGCGAGTGGGGGCTACTCTTTGTTGCGGTGCATGGGCTTCTCATAGTGGTGGCTTCTCGTTGTGGAGCATGCGCTCTAGGCACGCGGGCTTCAGTAGCTGTAGCATGCGGGCTCAGTAGTTGTGGCATACAGGCTCTAGAGCACAAGCTCAGTAGTTGTGGCACGCGGGCTTAGTTGCTCCACAGCATGTGTGATCTTCTCGGACCAGGGCTTGAACCCATGTCCCCTGCATTGGCAGGCAGATTCTTAACCACTGCATCACCAGGGAAGCCCTATGTCTCTATTTCTATTTTTCTTTCTGAGATTTTACCTTTTCAGCACATGGCAGAACCTCCTGTGGTCCCAACCACATCCTGGCTTGCTGTTACTTTGTACCTTTCTACATTCCTTGTCCCCCCCCCCTCCCCCGCTAACCATCTCAGTTTCTGCCTGTGTCTTTTAATCCTGAAACACCTTCCTGTGTTTCAAATGGTGAATCTGTTTTGAGAATAGGAACATTTACAGTCAACAGTTATTCTATTCTCATGGTAAGGAAACACTCTAGCATTATATTCCTCTATCTCAGTGCCACCTTTCATCCCCAGTGAACAGGTACATTATGAAAGTAATATCAAATTTTAAGATGTGTTTTATATTTAAGTATAGTCAAAGTAGTAGTATAGTTTTTTTTTTTTTTTTTTCCTTGCGTTATGCGGGCCTCTCACTGTTGTGGCCTCTCCCATTTGCGGAGCACAGTCTCCGGACACGCAGGCTCAGCGGCCATGGCTCACGGGCCCAGCCGCTCCGCGGCACGCGAGACCTTCCCGAAACGGGGCACGAACCCGCGTCTCCTGCATCGGCAGGCGGACCCCCAAGCACTGCGCCACCAGGGAAGCCCAGTAGTATAGTTTTGACATAATCTGGAAGTCACTGTGTAAGAAGTTGGAAAATGTCACATTTGTACAGTGCTCCACTTATTATGCTTAGATAATACTGTTTAAATAGAAGTATTCCTTTATAGTGGAAGTGTTTTAGTGTTCAAAGGAGACAAATCCCAAATTGTAGAGGCCCTGCTTATTTTACTTTACAATATGGAGCAAGTGATAGCAGGGATATTGAAAGCAAATGAAAACATTTATACATATGCAAAAATGAAGTATTTTTGGTTATTAAATGCATTTAACTGATAAGCCTTCTTAGCAATAAACAGAAGGTTCTGATGGTTCATGGTTTATCATCCTCCATGAGATAAGGTAATTGAAAAAAAGTATTGACCGAATTGTGGGTTTTTGTCAGTTAAGGTAGTAATATATCTAAATCTATCAGTTACTTGGATTACCAAACAAATAAGGTGTGTTGAAAACTAAACCAAACTATACCAAATATTTCACAATGTAAATGTTAAAATTAATTAGAAGCACAACTCTAGTTAAAAATTTTGTACCTCATCCTAAGTGATAGGGATTGGATACTAAGGATTTTGTCATATTTATTTGCTAGGGGTGGGGGTGTGTGGCTTACTTGGTTTTTGATTAGTCAAGATACTGAGATAAACTGCCTAATAGGCTTAAAAATGAGTAAACCTTTATTATTCTAGCCTGTAGGCAGGGATAGAGTGATATTATTAGCATATTAATGTTTGAAATTGGTCTTCCACAAGTGATCGGTTCTTAAGGAAATTCAGTAGTTTCCCTGTGTAGTATGTAGTCTTGCCTCTCTTTCTCTATTTTGTTTATATTGCTTAAGTTCAGGCAGTTATATTTAATTTACTTAACAGATTTTTATCATGTACTTACTATATATTTGGCATTGTCTTACGCCCTTTGGGCTTCAGAACTTAAAAAGACTGGTAGTACATAGTCCCTACCTCCTAAAATCCTTTGCCTGATTTCCCTGTTCTGCCCTAAAACATTCCTAGAACTAGATTTTTATCATAAGGGCATTTTTGTTTAGATGTGTATTGACAACAAAATTAAATTCCATGAAGCCTAAATTTTGAATTTGTTGCCACCACAGCTTTTTAAAAAAAATCTGAATCAAGTGAATCTGGTGCATAGGCATTCTATAAGTATTTGTTGTTCATGTTTTTTGATGTTAATAATCACCTTTGAGTAGAGTACAAACTTTTCTTTTTATAAATTTTTGTCACAAAATAAATACAATTTAAAGGAGTCAAATTCTTTTGTAAATCAGTTTTAGTGGTTGCTCATGGCTTATATTTCTGTGCTTTTTGAATATTGAGTATATTACAAGAGCTACATTAAATGTAGGCAAAAAGAAGACAGAAATAAGAAAATAATGTATTTAAGTCAGTTCTTTGGGTACTGTAGTCTTTCCTGATATTGTCAGTTGATTTTGATAACTGGTGTGTTTGACTGTTATATTTTCAATCTCAAGTAGCCCAGTAGTGCTAATTTAGATACCACATCTGAATCAGTAAGTATAGAACAAGATTGATTTCTGAAAAATTCCAGTTATTTAAACCCACCAATCCAGACATCTCTTTCTTGAACATTATTTACCTTAATAGAAATTTAAAATAAAGGTACTCTTAGCAGGTGATTGTTAAGAAGAAATTCTGAGTAATTATTGAGGAAGGTCATTGAGACAGGTCAGCTAGAGGTGGATATACAGCCTGCCTAATAATTGGATGGATGCTACCTGGCTGGAAGATGGAGCTGATTGGTGGATCAAAATCTCAGAGGGAAACCTGCCGTTTTTAGTTTAAATGTTTATTAAAATTATATTCCATGAAGTACTATTATATTATATGCTGCTATTTAACTATTAAAAAGTGAAATGATCACCAACGATTATTATTACCCTACCAAAAGATTGTTTTAAGTAACTTTTGGTATATGTGAAATATATTTGGTTGAGTGGTACTTAGTAAACTTTTGTATTACTTTAACATATGAACTTTTAAATTATATCCAAAGTTAGAACATATCTTATAAATAAGTTGTTCCTGTTTTATATGTTTGTTTGCTGAAGCCTATCTTTGTATTTTTTCAGGTTTACGTGAGATTAAGACCATTCTTCAGGGAATTCCTGGAACGAATGTCTCAGATGTATGAGGTAAATATACTTAAGCTAATTATATAAGTATTTTTATTTTATTCAATATAGTACCCATATTTAGATCATGTATAATGATTACTTCTTTTCCCCTGAATTTGTAGATCATTCTTTTTACTGCTTCTAAGAAGGTGTATGCAGACAAGTTACTGAACATACTAGACCCTAAAAAGCAACTGGTCAGGTAAATTTAATTAAGAAATAGTGGAAATGTCTGTCACACTGATCTATGAAATTACTATGCTTATACTTAATTTTGATAGCCATTTTCAGTTGGCTGCATATATATAGATTTGTGTGTTAAATGGGGAAAATAAGTGAATTTTTTTTTAAGCCCCAAAAGTGTTTAAGAGTTCCTAATTATTTACCTCCAGACAGACGTTCTTTAAAGGATACAAAGATCAAATGTATTTATTCACTTGTACATCTGTATCCTCACTTCTTTTGGGACTGGGGGGAGATTGGGGGTATGTGGAATTTTTCACTGTGTGCATGATGTTTTCACTTCCTTCTGTCTCTGAGATAATGCATGTGTTGTGATCTATTTAATGGCTTAGAGAAATAAAAGCTAATTTTAACAAAAAGGATCAAATTAAACTCTTTTGCTGTTTTCAAGAGCAAATTTATCTTCCATGGAAAGAAAATGTTACATGAAATCTAATTGGAAATTGCAGTTGGTTTAGTCACTCAGGTTTTCCTGATCTGGACTCAGTTCCTTGTGTGTGTCCTGAGCCAGCAGATGCAGTGTGTTCCTGGTTAGATGGGAGTGTGTTCCTGGTTAGATGGGAATTTAAAACAATTTGAAAATTAGTTTCATTATTTCTGTCAACTGAAGTGAGATACCAAGGCTCAGCAGTCTTGCTGCATCCTCTAAGGTATAGGAGTTAATGTTTGAGTTTTGATCAAGAGCTGAGATGCCACAAAAGGCTCCTAAAAGCTTTAATAGCTGGGTGTTCATTGTCTTGAATACTTTCTCCCATACTATCTTAGTGGAAAATCCTAAACTTAATTTCTACTGTTAATAGTACCTGTATTATTGAGTGGTTTCAGCTATGGTGAAAGGCTTTTCCTAATGTCCACATTTAGGAGATTTTTCCCTTGTAAATAGAATGTGATTTTTTTTTTTTAATCTAAAGGATCAAAATGTGTCCTGTAGTCAGTTTCCATTTTATCTTCCATATAAGCAAGCTTCAGACACACAAATGAAAATGGTATTTTCTTTTCATAAAAGTATATTATAATTTATGCTCATTTTACCTAACTTTTATAAAAGCATACAAGTGGTTTTGCTCTCATGACTTCATTTATTCTGAAGATTTCTATTCAGCACCTCCAATGTTCCAGGGAACAGTGGTGAGCAACACAAGCCCTTCCCTCTTGGAGCTTTCATTTTTACTAGGGGACAAATCATAGTCACACAGTTATGTTACAAATTAAAACCCCTCTTTTAAACTAGTTTTATAAAATCTACACATTTGGGAGTTTAAACTTGTTTTATCTAGTTGTATTTTGAAAAAGTTAAAACAGGAAAAACTTTTTGAACAGTATATTGAATGAGTTAGAGTGCTTTAGGGAATCATCTGTGTTGGTGACAAGGTAGACTCAGAAATTCCTGTGATCTCTGAATCCCGTGAGTCCGAATGCAAATTTGATAACTAGCAAAAGTAGTTTCCTTCTAAAACTGCAAATACATGCTCAGATTCCTGAATAACTGGAAGGGGTTTAGTATAATTTAATTAAAATAATCGTTAGTATCCATATATATATATATTCAGCTGTCTCCTGTGTCTGGTGAATTTGCTGCTATTTGAGGAGAGTTATCAATAGTGATTTGCAGTTATGTGCTGTACCTGCCTCTCCAATTTCCTCGTATCTAAATGTTGATACAAATAAAATATGGAATCTTATTTAGGTCCAACCAGGACTTAAATTCTTTTGCCTAGTCTTATTTTTTTCAAAGTAGGACTGTCTTTAAACGTTTCAGAGGTAGGTGATCATTTAACTCATGAACATTTAATTAAAAGCATTCTTTGTAATAAGGGAAAAAGAAACTGTTTATACTACATTTTGTCTGGTTTTAAAATTCTTCCACTTTTCCATCACCATTGGCCCTGATTAAAATATCAGTTTTGTTGTTGTTAGAGCTATGACAGATTTTGTTGGTAGAAAATGCCCCTTTCTTGAAATTGGATAATTCAAGATATAGGTATGTGTAAGCCCTAGCTCCTGAAAAATTGTATAGTGGGATTAAGACACAAGGAAGCCAAACTACCAAATTAATTAATGTATGCAAGTGGAGTATTTCAGGGTGATCTGTATCAGTTATTAGTAATATTCAGAAACTAATATTCTGAGTGCTAAATGGAGATTAATTATTACAAGTATATAAATATTATTATAAAATCTTAATAGCTTTTTAAAATGATATAGCATTTTTCAGTTTCATTGGTGAAAGATAAGTTTACATTTGTAATACTTAAATCTGAATTCATCTTTTCATTCAATCCTTGTTTTTTCAACTGATCTCTCACCCCCACACACACACACAGGCATGCAATTAAAATAAAGATGGGTGTTTGGGAAAAGTTGAAATGATGGAATGTTTTGGCCTCTGCACCTTTCCTCAAAAACTATAAGAGAAACTAAAAACATTTTTTTTTAAATGCCAACACGGGAACATTCCTTCTTATATTTTCTGTTCTGGCATGTGCAGGGATAGGGAGGCTGTGTGGTCTTCTGGTTAGAGCAAAGGACTGGGAGCCAGGAGGATCCTGGGTTCCAATGCGGGGCTAACCACTGACTTACTGTGTGACCTTGGGCAAGTCACTTGACCTCCTTGTGCCTCAGTCAACCATCTGGAAAATTGGTTAAAAAGCAGGACCTCGATGACAACCAGATGCTGCATCTGAACTGAGCTTTCCTGGGTAAATAAATTACAAAAACAATTTACAGAGTTTTTAATCCCTCTTTATCATTTAATATAACATTTTGGGATAAAACAAAGTTCTTTAAGGCATGGTAATATTTGGTTGTAAGGTTTCAATAATTGCTAAGATTTTTTTTTTTTGCGGTACGCGGGCCTCTCACTGCTGTGGCCTCTCCCGTTGCGGAGCGCAGGCTCAGCGGCCATGGCTCACGGGCCCAGCCGCTCCGCGGCATGTGGGATCTTCCCGGACCGGGGCACGAACCCGTGTCCCCTGCATCGGCAGGCGGACTCTGAACCACTGCGCCACCAGGGAAGCCCGCTAAGAATTTTTATAATAAAACTGTAGCCCAAAGCTTAGGCCCACACTTGTATTTGAATTTCCTTTGTGAGAGAAAATGATAAGGCTTAACTTGTAAAGCCCATGGTATGTGTATTGTATATGTGTTTCAGTATATGTTGTGCTTTTTACAGATATATATATATATATATATATATATATATTTTTTTTTTTTTTTTTTTTTT
>NW_006795213.1:78310-107577 GCF_000442215.2 Lipotes vexillifer | reverse complement strand
TTTTTTTTTTAGTTAACTTGTTTTTACTTTTATGTTTAGGCACCGGCTTTTCCGCGAACATTGTGTTTGTGTACAAGGAAACTATATAAAGGACTTAAATATCCTTGGAAGAGATCTTTCAAAAACTATAATAATTGACAACTCACCACAAGCCTTTGCATATCAGGTAGGAAGAGGGTTGCTAAACAAACTCATACAAATGCTGCCAAAAGATATGATGGGATAACAGAATTTTCACTGGTGGAATTTCCCTGTTTAGTGTCATCTTTTAGAATTTGGAATGCCAAATTAGTATATTCCTTGTGGAAATTTTTCTTTTAAATGAAGTACAACATACATAAAAATGTGAGTAGTAAATCTGAAGTAGTAAATCCCTAAGAAGGGACTATAAGATATATATCATTTAATAGCATTCTTATCTATTGTTAAATCAGTAATTTAATTGTAAACATGTTTCAGAATTATGAATAGCTTAACCATGTTCTTCTGGTCTGTTTGATTTGGCATTTCAAAATATTTTCTTAGACTATTTTGTCATTATGTTTGTACCCTTTGTCAATGATTCTTAGAAATATAAATTCAACTAGAGGGAATTCCCTGGCAGTCCGGTGGTTAGGACTCAGCACCTACACCTGCTGAGGGCCCAGGTTCCATCCCTGGTCAGGGAACTAGGATCCCGTAGGCCACACGGCACAGCATATGATAGATAGATAGACAGATAGATAGATAGATAGCAGACAGACAGACAAGAGATGAGTCATCCTTGCAAGATATATTTTACATTATGAGTGAACATGAGTATGTTCATGTGATATGGCTGAGATTTTCTTCAGAATAAATCAGTGCAGAATTGGAATGGTGGAAAGTGGGTTGGGTGTAGATGAAAAAAGCTTTGCCCTTAACTTTTCTGTTTCAAAAATGTCCATAATAAAATGTAAAAAAGAATACAAGGGGAAAAATTGCATATGGTATTGAAGTATGTTCAGTTTAGGTCACTACTTTTATTCACTTGCATTTTGAAATAATGTTTTTAAGAATTGGTTCGTAAATAATTTCAGTTATCCTCCATCTCAAACACAGTGTTCTGCGTAAATGTTAAAAGATATTTTATCCTAGAGAATATTTACTATAAAACAAATATGGTTTGTATTTTTGTTTTTAGACCAATGAAATACCATTGAGTCAATTTGTTATGTTCCTACTATGTTTCAGGTTATCTTGCTAGTTGCTGGGAATAAAATAATGGGACACAGTCCCTGTGTAAGAGTATATACTTTCTAATAGTATTCTCTGTTGAGATTGGTAAAATTCCTTTATTCAAAATGCCTAGCATTGACTAATAATATTTCTTGAGTGAATAATGTTTTTAGTTATGTTAATGCAAAACTTGTTTTAATGAATATGTCTTATTAAGTTTTATATACACTAAGAATAAATTACTCTGAAAAACCAATTATGTTTCAGTTCCTTCCTTAACATCTGTCTCTTCCTTAACATCTTGCACTATTAAGTTGTCAAAGAATATGACAGACATAAACTCTGATGGCATTCCTTTTTTCAAAGGAACTTACTGATTAATGTTTACTAAAATCTGTTACTTTTAAGCTTTTCCAAAGTAGGCAAAATGTAAATGAAAAGAGTTAATTACTTATTTTTCACTTTAGCTATCTAATGGAATCCCTATAGAAAGCTGGTTTATGGATAAAAATGACAATGAACTTCTAAAATTGATTCCATTTCTGGAGAAGCTAGTAGAACTGGTAAGTATATCTTATCATTTATCTTCTTGTTAGGTTTTTGTTGCTTTAACTCTGTTGAAATAAATCTTTTCAGTTGCTTTATGTGTACTAACTTTAAGTCAGCATGGTGGGACATTAGGGCAGAGACTGAAAAAAGATTACAAGCATTTTTGAAACTTATAAATTATATTAAAATTATGTTTATCAGTATTTAAAAATTTATATATCGAATGTTTTATTTTACCAGACTTCCTCTTGCTAACTGGTTGTCACTAACTAGTTGTGTTAAATTGATTTTGTAGTTCAGGTCTAGAATTAATGCTTATGGTAGTGAAACTTTATTCTGGGAACTTTTTCCTTGATGTCCATGGATTAATTTTAAAACTACTATATAAAGTAGAATTCATTGGCTGAATGCTTTACCTATCTTTTGGTTTGACCTCTTATTGCATAATTGTTCTTAAAAAATTAATACAGTAATGATAGGCTTTTTTTTTTAAATCTAAATTTAACTGCTTCTGTGTAGTATCTTTATTTGGTAAACAAAATAATGTAAATTATAAAATATTAATAAATGGTGGTATAGTTTCTTTGCAAAGTAAGAATATTCATAATGTTATGAGGATCATGTCTTTGAAATTACGTGGCTTTTAAAATGTCTATTTCTCCACACAGAATGAAGATGTTCGACCTCACATCAGAGACCGATTTCGCTTGCATGATTTGCTGCCCCCAGATTAAGTACAAAGACTTGTCAAATCACTGAAGGGGGAGAGAATGCAGGACCCTTTTGGACTAAGACAAAAACATTGCCATTACTGTTGAAATTTTGCATTTTTGTACCCCGTCTTGCTTTTCTTATCTTGGTGCCCAATAATAATCAAGGGTTACAGAAAGAGACTTTATCTCAGATTGAATACATACAGTAGGTAGGCTAAAACAGAAGAGTCTTTAGAACTAGTGCAACTTCCAGTGAAATTTTTTTATGTACAGGACATCTGCAGTTTATAAAGAATTCTGTTTCTGCCACCAGCAGTTTGACCTGTAGTCACACAGGATTTTATGATAATAACAGAGATGAAAATGGACTTTTATTTTCTCTCTGTTTGGTGCTCTAAGTGGGTTTGTAGCCACTTTTCTGTTACTTTAAAATTCTCATTTCAACAGGAATGGCCAGTAAAAGTTGTTTTATTTTTCCTGTTAAGGTTTATAACCTTTTTACATTTTTGACCTGTATTAGATTAGAATTTCATTATGCATTCCTTTTAGTTGAGGCGCTTCATAGTTTTCTGGAAATAGTCAATTTTTAGTTTTTTATTATACATTTGAATGGCCGTTTTCCTGCTTTGTCTGCCTGCATATTGTATATTTGTTTAAAAATATTCTCTACTTTTAGTCCATGTAAGTTTCATTTAGAACATGCATTTATATTTTGTTTCTGTAATATTCTACTGTAGGTGAAATCTTTTCAAAAATCAAGAGACTGGGTAGATAAGAATATATGAATGACTAATATTCAAAAGATTTAAACCATTGTGATGGCATGTGTTCCCAAGTGGTAATATCTTGCAGTGGCACACAGATTTGATGGATAAAAGGTATACCTCAGACTTCACTGTGCTCACCAATCTTTGAGGAGAATGAGTTTGGTCACCTGTTGGGCTTGATTTGGTTACTGATGCCTTTGGTTTTCTCCAGGAATGAAGTATTCAGCACAGTGATTCAGTATTTTTAGTTATTTTGCATGGGCTGGTAGTACCTCTGTTATGCTCTCAGTTACAATCAATTAAAACTCTGTGTAACAGTCTTGGTACCTTACAGTAGCTATGCATAATCCTGTGGCACAGTAAACTCCCAAGCCACCAATGCAGTTAATATGTTCTCATAGTGGTTTTCTATGCTATATGAAAATAGTCTTCAAGCCTTGGTTCTCTAATGCAGCTACCACAAGAGGTTGATATTTTTATAGTGGCGTGTAATCTCTTTTTCGGGAGGCTTTTTATGGAAGGTAGAATTTGTAAAAGTTAGTATGCTTTGCCTCTCAACTGCATTATCATGCCACAGGCTCAGACTGTTTTTGTGTAAAGGATGTCAAAGAACGGCACTTTTTCTAAAGAGAAGTTTGATATTTTGTATGCTTGTTAAGAAAGTACAGTATTGGAAATTAAAGGTGGACAACTGATAATTGAGGAGTATGTCACTTAATTTTTTATGTATATTACCTGTTTACTTGTACAACTTATTGTACAAATTACATGCAGCTTCATTTTCAAATGAATCCTTAAAATAAGGAAATCTTTTTAGGAAAACATTTAATTTTTGTATTTTTGATTTTAAAGGCATGAGTTATGTCAATTTACAGTGTATTAATGAAGATTTTAACTTTTCATCAGGTTGAGTGTTTTCTTACTATATTATCTGTTGTGTATGTACTTAGCATATTGTGTCACTGAACTGTTTAAAAATCTAGCATGTAGAGCAAGCCTGTTTTGTGGAAAATCCTTATTCATTAAAAAAATAATCATGGCAGATTTTCTGCAAAAAAAAAAAAGCAAAAGCATTTGCAATTCAGAATACTGGGGGTTTTTTTGTTTGTTTGTTTTTAATTTAAAGAAAGGTATTTTGCTTGCAGGAAAAAAATACTACAGATTCATTTTAATGAGAATCTTTGAAATGTATTTATCTTTAGGGCATCTGGGCATCTTTATGCTGTTTGTCTTCTGTCTTTCTTGAAATAAAATGTACATATGTTACCTTTACATATGCTCTTGCTCAAAATTGTGAACCTGGTTACATTTCTCCTTGCTCTCTTTTTATGTTCAAACAGCAAAACCCAAAACCTATACAGGATCTAAACTTTCAGCTTGCATTATAATTGCTGAAAGCTTTTCTGATTAAGTAAATACACTCTCAACGGGAAATGTAAGCACCTATATATACCACTGTGCCTATAGGCACTTTAAAAACAACTTTTAATCATCTTTTATTGGTAAAGCTGTTTTTGACCCCCTGCTAGCAGAGCTCCTTTAAGTTGACTGACAAATGAATCAAGCCTAATAAGATTCTGTAAAGAAATAAACTAAGGGAGAATTTTATATGGCCTGAGAAAATTTCTTGAAATCAATTCAGTCTATTTTTCTTCATTACTTGATTTGAGTCATTTTAAATTTGTTATTAATACAAAATTTAAAATAAGTTATAGAGATAGTTATCCAGCTTCTTCCACTTTAAAATGTGTTATCTTATTACCCCTTCTTTATCTGTTGGTAGATATTACCTTAAACATTTCCATTAGTTAAATGGAGGTGTTTATGAATTGAGATGTGCCCAGCCTCTTCAGTTCACACAGAAAACATGAACTCTTAAAAACTGACTAGTAAATGCAGGAGAGATGGATACCTGATAAGACACAGCAAAAGTGACCTATATACACATTACGACTCTGAAGTACATATTATAATTGTGATATTTCCAGTGGTAAATGTCTGACTTTTAAAGACATTCTTTTAAATATTTGTATTATTGTTAGGATGTTTTAATCAGTTGTGTTTTTTTAATTCCATGTAATATATGTAGCCCTAATCAGATTTATAGCACCATATTTCTCCTTGGGTCTTAAAAGAGAGTTGACAACAATTTAAAAGCATAAATTGTTTTATATTAGCTAGTATGTATATTTATTTACCTGATGGCTTTATCTTGTTTCCCAGAATTTTGGGGGCATTTGTTGAAAGCATTGTAACTTCTATAAATGGCTATTTTCTTGTAACTGTCAGTGAAAATGGATGTGTACATTGTGTTTTTATATTACTTTGGTTTTCCTGGTTTGTTTGTTTTTTGGGTTTTGGGGGGGGATGGTTAAACATAGAATCATTTTTTTTAAAAAAGTTATCTTTGGCCAATGACTTTTTCAACTAGATATTACTTGGATTCAACCATCTAAAGAAGTTTGTTTTTCACTGTTTTGTTTAGTCAACTTGCTGAAAAACACAGACTTCATCTCATCAATGAAGAAAGCATTTCATTATTCCTACAAATCTTTGCAGCGAGCACAGACTTCTTCATAAGGACCAGATCTTTTCCACGTCTTGTGTCAATCACATAAAGCTGAAATGTAAAGGACACTGAAGCCTTCATTTAATTGTCCTAACATGATGGTGTTATATACTACATCATTAGCTAGTTAAGGTTTTCTGACCTGACTTCTCTTTGTCTTCCTAGGTATTTATTTGTTATCTCTTTTAAACTTGTGTATCTAAATTAACTTAGTGTTAATAGTCACCCACCAAATAACTATGCCAAGTAACTAGGAAAGAATGTTTATTTTATTTCCCCTTATAGGGGAAGAGTGGACTGGGAACAAAAATGTATGGGCCAAAAGGCCTTAGGTTGTCATTCATTCACTTTCTTATTCCTCTCATGAGCTGTTTTTGAGTATAGTATTTTTTCAGTGCTTATGTGCTTGATTATGTCATTAATTTTCATGTCGTCCCCTGAGTTAAAAGCCTGCTAAGAACCTGTATAAAATACATTTTAAAAATTTCAGAATAAGAACCACAGAACTCAGTATCTTATATTTAAATGCTATTTAAATTATTATTGGAATCCAAGTCTCATTCACTAGGATACATTTTTATAAAATGTTTCTCTGTATCTTGAATTGAAATTACTTGCCCAGAGGCAAGAGTTCCGGGGTTATGTGTTTTGAGAAATTTTTAAAAGGGGAGATGAGAGTAACAAGTTTATACTTACTTTATGGTTTTTATATTAGTTATTAGTATTTTAAAATATATCACTGGTTCCCAAACCTGACTCTTCATTAGAATTACTCTGTGGAGCTTTTGAAATACAGATTCTTGAGGCCTGACCTCTCCCAAATTGTCTCACTGGGTCTAGAGTTGGGGCCTGAGAGTTCTGTATTTTTTAAAAGCTCTCCAAGTGATTTTCATAGATTTGGGAAATCACTACTTTACTTAATGTGACAGTGGTTTGGGAGTTGAGAATAGGCAACAAAATTAAGTTTACCAGACATTTCTTTGTGGTAGAATTTTCTTTTTTCTTTTTTTAACTGGGACCAGATTTCACAGAACTTATTCAAGATGCATGGAGGAATAATAAAGAAGATTGAGGTTACTGCTTATTATCATTCATGTCTTTCATACTTTTTAAGAGTTTGCATTTTCTAGCACTTGGAATAGTTGATCATATACACAGCTGAAGGACATATCCCTGAATGAGACCATTATATATATTACCTGTAAAATATTTCACTATTTTTTTATTTTATAAATCTTTGTAGAAATAAGCAATGAAATACTACTTTCATCTTTTGAAATGGGATTTTTCAAGGCAGTGTCCTTTTGGCATTAAGGTAGGGGGGAGTTAATCTTCTCTCTGCCTTTTTCCACATGAATCAATATAAAGTCATGGACATTTAAAATATTCAATTTAATTTCTACATATTTACTATGCAGTATAGCCGTGAACAAGTAATGTAGATTTAGTTTTCTCATCTTCAAATGCCCTGATCACCCTACCTCACAGGGTTGTTGTGGGGATAAATAAAACTTTTATGGAAGCACTTTTCTTTGGTGATATTTTATCAGCCATTAGAAACAATATAATATCTAACGACTTATATTTGTATAGTGCTTTGTTTACAAGTACACAATTTTTTCACATTGCTTTCTCTTTCGATGATCTGTAAGGAACGTAGATACGGAAAAAAACAGATAAGGAAACAAGCTCAGAGAGGGCTGTGACCTAAGACCTCACAGCTGTTCTAGGAGACTTGAATTCAAGTATCATTACCACAGGCTATTTCCCAAGGCGTTGGCATTTTTGTATAATCATGTTTGTACATAAATACAAAGCTTTCCCTAGTTTATAAAATGAATGTAGCCAACAAAATGTTCTTATAAAAGAATATATTAACTCAGTGCAAAAGCTTGTGGTACAAACTAGGCCCTAGAGTTTAACAATCCAATTTTTAAACTAGAAGGAAATTCCATCTTCTAAGTGTACATCTTTATTTTACAGATGTAAAATGTGTCTAGAAAAGTGTCTTCCCAAGATCACAAAGCTGGGATTAGAATCTAGCTCTCTTATTTACCATTACTCAAAGTAATGACTTTAGGAGGAATAACATTCTTAATTTCTGGAACTACCAGAAGTGCAGAAGTTGCATAAAACCTGAATAAAGTGGTTAGCTTTAAAAAGTAGAGGTAAAATGGCAAGAAAGAACCAGATTATGGTGAGCTAAAATGAAAGAAGTTGATGTAATGGGCTAAATAACTTGAACCTGTATAACAACAAAATAGCAAGCTGGTCCCACCCCAATCTCTGTGATGAGACTTAAATACAGTATTGTTAACTATAGTCACCATACTATACGTTAGATCCTTGGAACATTAGATCCTCAAACCACTAGAAGTCTGTACCCTTTGACCAACATCTCTTCATTTTCCTCACCCGCCCCCCAATTCCTGGCTGGGATGAGACTTGATAACTATTTTCCCTGAGCTTCAAAGGAGTGTAATGCACACAGACTGGTTTGAGTGTCACTGCAGTAGGCCTTTAGAAATAAATGACTGGACTTGGGAATAGCTGACTTAGGAGTATGGGTAATAAAAAGGAAAGTTCAGAGTCAAAAGACCTGAATTCAAGAACTTAAGAACTCATCCACTTACTAGACAAAGGAGTTCTCTGATCCTTAATTTGTTCGTCTGTAAAATGGGTGGTGAAACATGTATACAAATAACTACCAGAACTGAAATGTCAAAGCAGCTAGTTTTCTTCAGGGTGTGTGAGATATATATACAGGGTGTTGGGAGATGTCTGAAGCTAGAGGGGGCAGAAATGAGCAGTAGAAGCAGGTTATTGTAATACCACAGATGTCATATTTTTTAAGAAAGACATGAGGGCTTCCCTGGTGGCGCAGTGCTTGAGAGTCCGCCTGCCGATGCAGGAGACGCGGGTTCGTGCCCCGTTTCGGGAAGATCCCACATGCCGCGGAGCGGCTGGGCCCGTGAGCCATGGCCACTGAGCCTGCGCGTCCGGAGCCTGTGCTCCGCAAATGGGAGAGGCCACAACAGTGAGAGGCCCGCATAACGCAAGAAAAAAAAAAAAAAAGAAAGACATGAGCAGCAAGCAGTCTGGAAAGAAAGACTGGAGAAGTGGTAATGGAGAGGTCACCTATGATTGTTAAGAACGGCGGTCCCCAGCCTGTTTGGCACCAGAGACCAGTTTTGTGGAAGACGGTTTTAACACGGCTTGGTGGCGGCGGGAGGGATGGTTTCGGGATGATTCAAGCGCATTACATTTATTGTGCACTTTATTTCTATTATTATTACATTGTAATATATAGTGAAATAGTTACACAACTCACCATAATGCTGACAGGAGGCGGAGCTTAGGCGGTAATGCGAGCGACGACGGGAAGTAAGCTTGTAAGTACAGATGAAGCTTCGCTTGCTCACCGGCTGCTCACCTCCTGCTGTGCGGCTCGGTTCCTAACAGGCCACCGACCGGTACCTGTCCGCAGCCCGGGGGTTGGGGACCCCTGGTTAAGAACATTTTGGATGAAAATAATGCTAACTGTGAAGGAAGAAATGGAGGATGAGGACATTAAAGAGTGAGTATTAAATGGCTTGAGAAGTAGTTGGGGTAGCAGGCTCATGTAAATGACTTGCCGAGTTAGAAGTCTCTTAGTAATCAGTGAACCAAATGAACTAGAGCTTTTAGTGGCTCCCATACACTGAGCATTAATGTTATATTTGATGTATGACAATTGTTGAAGGTAGCTGTAGGTAGCCTTCCTGATGACAGTAAAAGTCGTTTAAAAACACTGCCTTACTATGCTAGGCTCTGTGGATGGCAGAAGAAAGCAAACCTGACACTGCCCTCAAGCTAACAGGCTAGCAGTGGAGACTGACATTTGCTGGGAAAAGGAACACGAACGAAAAGACTGGCTTTGAGGGCTAATAACACAATCTAATCTGAAGTCAGGCTTGGATTGGCTGAAGGAGTATTAAGTTGAGATCTGTAGAACATTTATTGAAAGATATTAAGCCAGGCTTGGTTGGGGGAGGGGGTAAAGCAAGGGGGTAAATAATCAGATTTGTTTTAAAAAGATCACTTTGACTGCTGAATAGGGAATAGATTGAGTGGGAGACCAGTTTGAAGAAATACAGACGTTGACCTAATTCGTTCCACGCAAAGAATTTCCTTTCTCCACGATAATATGGTTAATGTATTGGGTGCTAGCATCGTAATGGACAATCTGAGGTCGGAGATTGGTAAAGTTCTAGAGAAAGAATGGCTTGCCCAGCTTAATGATAGAAATGGGAAGGTACTCTAGGATTTTATGGCACCATATAAAAGTTAAGTACGGAAAAATGTATAGGAGTTGAAAGGAGACAGATGCTGTCATTTCACGTCTTGGGTAGGCTCTTTAGGGGAGGAGGGTTAAAATTGAAAGTCATTAGTTGTTTCTACATCAAATCATGTAAATCAAATCAGTGATTTTGGTATTTTATAAACGAGTGTTTTTTTTTGGGGGGGGTGGTTTGGCCAAGCGGGCCAGCATGTGAGATCCTAGTTCCCCAACCACGGATGGAACCTGTGACCCCTGCACTGGAAGTGTGGAGTCTTAACCACTGGACCGCCAGGGAAGTCCCTATAAATGAGCTTTAATCTGGTGCTATTTGCAATTAAAACCACCTCCTCAGCCTGGCCTTATTTCATCTTTATGAGATTTTGAGTCTGGTGCTTAAGGCACTTCACTTAAAAATAAGCCATAAGCAGCCCTGCTTCTTTTCTGCTGGCATTTACTCTCCTATGGCTTTAATGATGAAGCTTCTTGAAGGCAGAGGTTTTAATGTTAATTTGTTCAACAAACACTGATCAGTCACTCTGCTCATCTGTAAGATGGGAATAGTGTTATGTGTGATTATAGGGTTTCCCTAGAGATTAGTGTGTGGATCACAGATTAGTTTTAATCGAAGTCTCCAGCAGAGAGTTCTTGACAATTGTCTCCCAGCTTCTTTATTTCAAAAAGCAGCATGCACAATTCTGTGAATAAATTCTGTTCTCAATTTCTGCTTCAAAAATTTATCAATGAAGCATACATATAGCCCATGTATTTTTTCCATAGCACCTCCAACTCTCACACCCTATTTTCAATTGCATGTGGTTTAATACCTTGAAGTTAACACCCCAGAACCTAGAATAGTACTTGGTACAGGGTAGGCCGTCAATAATTATTTGTTGAATACATGATATAATGAATGAGCTCATATTTCAAAGTTTGGACTTCAATTTATAAGTCCAGAAAATTGATTCTGAATGTGCAACTCAGAATTGATGAAATTCAGAGGAATTGGTTCACACTAACTAAACACACAAAACACTAATTTTTAGGCCAAATATCAATTCCATTCATTTACCTCCTTATGAAATTAAATCACAGTCCGATGCCAGCTTGGTAAGGGTAGAACCAGAGAGAAGGTCTACTGAAAGAGAATCATAACGGCTAATATCAAGTCAACAGGATGCCCTCATCTTCATCTCTACTAGGTATCTGCCAGAAGTCTGCAGGTCAGCTTAGCCTTTTCTCTGGGGACCGTCAAAATCTTGTTCTTTGGCCTCACCTCCCCTATATTTCACCTTCTTTCTGTTAACATTTTTTGTTTGTTTGAAGGTACATTGTCTTAGAACATCTTCAGGCAAGTAAATACAGATGAGTGTACTACCACTTCAGAAATACACAGTCTTGCTTTCCTGAGTCTTCACCTTGGGATATTCGATTGAATCTGGCACCTTCTTAGCCAATTATTTACTATTTCCTAGTTCAGGTCATTGCTATAATGCTGTGGGCTTACTAGTAATATATTCAAAAAGCAGCTTTCTTTGGGATGCAGCTGTATTAATTTTCTTTTGAGACTACCTTTCATGAGGAGAAACAGTGGCCTGATGGGCGAGTTTTTCTTTGAGAAAAAAACCAGTTTTGCCTAGAAATTTATTCATGCAGTCATTCAACAGTTATTAAGTGCCCACTATGTGCCAAACAGACTTAAGTATAGCAGAGCTTAGCCTCTCAAGATTTCTTATCTGCAGATAAGACTACTATGATGTATTCATTAAAAATTTTAGCTGAGGCCAATAATGGAATTTACTGGAAAGATACTGGGGTACCTCATGGCATTTAAGGAAGAACTGGACAACTGGACCTCAAGGGAAGGCAAGAGGAAGTAAGATCGCTTGGGAAATCATCACTTCATCAGGAGGTCTTTCCTTCAGGCTGCTGTCATCTGCCACCAACTCCCAGGCCCTGAGAGTCTTGAGTTCCAAATTCTAAAGTCCTGGGAAAGAGAATCTTTCCGTTATCACTGTATAACAATTCACCTCAAGACTTAAGAGGCTTAAGATAAGTTCTCTCTCACAGATCTGTGGGCTGACTGGGCTCAACTAGACAGCTCTTGCTTGGGGTCTTCTGTGATTGCAATCAAATGGTAGTTGTGGATTGCAAATTCCCTGGTGGTCCAGTGGTTAGGATTCCAAGCTTCTGCTGCAGGGGGCCCGGGTTTGATCCCTGGCCGGGGAACTAGAATGCCACAAGCTGCACAGCAAAAAAAAAAAAAGGGTAGCTGTGGATGGAATCATCTGACAGTTCAACTAGACTGGATGTCCAAGATGACTTCTTTGCTCCCATGCCTGGCATCTCTGCTGGGATAATCTGGAACAGCCAGGGGCTGGCTGAATATTTCTCTCTCCCTAAACAGGTTCTCTGTAAAGTTATCTTGAAACAGCATGGCAATCTTAGGGTAGTAAGACTTCTTAAATGGCGGCTGGCTTCTACCAGAGTGAGCATTCCAAAAGGCACAGGTGGAAGCTGCAAGGCTTGTTATAGCCTAGCCTTGGGTGTCACTTCTGTCCTATTCTACTGGTTAAATATAAATCATAGAGCTACCCCAGACTCAAAAATTACATAAGGGCTTGGATACTATTCATTAAAGGGCCATCTTTGAAGACTAGCTACCAGATAATTTGATGGATCCACTGGATTATTTATATCCCACCTAGGGGCAGATTCAGATTTTATACAGTTTGAAGCATATACAATTTGGAAGGCTTTCTTGAAGAATGGAAGGGGCCTATGCAATGAGGGGCCCTGAAGCTACAGCTTCATTAGATTCATAGATAATCTGCTTCTGACCCCCCTTCACAAATCAGCTATAGTAAGGGAGTAGAATGGCTTGGAGAGCCCACCTACTCTTGTATACTAGGACGATTTCCAGAAAAGGAGAAATCATTGTGAGCTTTCCCCACTCCTCACCATAAGTGTCCAGTGTTCAGTTCAATATAATCTGATAATTTGAATGTTTAGAACTCAGGTCTCCAGACTTACAACAGTGAATTTTCAAATATACTATATTCCATAGTATTTTAAAATTTATATTAAAAAAGTGTAGTAGAATTGGAAGGCTACAAAAATTTTTTTAAACTTACTATCCTTTATATAGCTTTTTCTCCTGGCTACTTTTAAATGTTGATGTCCTTCAAGGTTTCTCATTCTATCCCATCTTCAGATGGCCTCTTCTTCACTTGATTCCATCCACCCCCATCATCAGATAACTCCTAATCCTCTATGTGTGGCTCAGACCTCTCTAGTTCCAAATGTATACTAGACATTTCTATTTGGATGCCTCAGAGGAATGTCAAGATCTGTGTGGCCAAAACTTAACCTATCCTCATTCCTTATTATGATGAGAAACACCATTCAGGCATCCTCAGAAACATTTACGGAGCATTTACTACATGCCAGGCACTGGGAATACAGTAGCAAAGAACACAGACAAAATACCTGTGCTCCAAACAGATATTAAATAAGGAAACAAGGTCATGAGAAACTGTGATAAATGCTATGACAAAACCAGAGTGACAAGATGAGTAACTGGGAGAGGCCCCTTGCTGGAGGGAGGTCAGGAAAGAACTTTCTACAAAGGTAACATCTGAATTTTGGAGGAAGAAAAGCCAACCATGTAAAGGTGTGGAAAGAGCACTGTAGACAGAACGAATAGCAAGCACAAAGTCCAAAAATAGGAAAAGGCTTAGTAGCCTCAGAGGGCCAGTAACAATGATGTTAATGAGAGGGAATGGCATCATAAGGGGGTTGGTGGGAGGTAGGAGTCAGATTATGCAGAGCCTTGTAGGCCATCATAAGGAGTTGAATCTAAATCCGAAACAAACAAACAAACAAACAAACACCAAGAAGCCACTAAAGGGATTTCAACTAGGAGGAAGGGGTGTGATGATCTAATTTACATTTTTTAAATAAACTGCCTGGTGTATAGTGAATGGACTGTGGAGAGGGAAGAGTAGAAGAAGGAAAACCAATTGAAAGCATATTATAGTAGAACAGCCTAGAGAAAGCTTGGATCAAGGTGGTAGCAAGAGACATGGATTCGAGATTAACATTGGAAGTAATTCACAGACCTTGGTGATGGACTAAATTTAAGGGGTAAGTGAGAGGAAGAAAGCAAGGATAGCTCCCAGGTTTTTGACTTGAGCACCTATAGATGGGTGTTACTTCCACTCAATCTCCAAAGACATCATCCTCTACAGCTCCCTTCCCCTCCTCCTCCATATCCAGTCCGTCACTGTGTTACGGTTATTCAGAGAAACAGAACCAGTAGCATGTGTATATATAGAGAGAAAGATTTAAGAAATGGCTCACAGGGAATTCCCTGGCTGTCCAGTAGTTAGGACATGGCACTTTCACTGCTGAGGGCCCGGGTTCAATCCTTGGTTGAGGAATTAAGATCCCACAAGCTGTGCAGCGCAGTGAAAGAAAGAAAGAAAGAAAGAAAGAAAGAAAGAAAGAAGGAAAGAAAGAAAGAAAGAAGGAAGGAAAGAAGAAAGGAAGGAAGGAAGGAAGAGGGAAGGAAGGAGGAAGGAAGGAAGGAAGAAAGAAAGAAAGAAAGAAAGAAAGAAAGAAAGAAAGAAAGAAAAAGAAAGAAAGAAAGAAAGAAAGAAAAGAAAGAAAGAAAGAGGCTTCTCTGGTGGCGCAGTGGTTGAGAGTCCGCCTGCTGATGCAGGGGATGCGGGTTCGTGCCCCGGTCCGGGAAGATCCCACATGCCACGGAGCGGCTGGGCCTGTGAGCCATGGCCGCTGAGCCTGTGCGTCCGGAGCCTGTGCTCCACAACGGGAGAGGCCACGACAGTGAGAGGCCCGCGTACAGCAAAAAAAAAAAAAAAGAAAAAAGAAAGAAAGAAAGAAAAAGAAAAATTGGCTCACGTAATTGTGGGAGCTGGCAAGTCTCAAATCTGTAGGGCAGGTCAGCAGTCTGGAGACCCATGGAAGAGCTGATGCTGCAGAGTCCAAAGGCAGTCTGTAGGCAGAATCCCTTTTTCCTCAATGTGTTTTCTTTTATTTTTTTAAATAAATAAATAAATAAATAATTATTTTTTGGGTTTTCGTTGCTGGACCTGGGCTTTCTCTAGTTGTGGAGAGCGGGGGCTACTCTTCATTGCGGTGCACGGGCTTCTCATTGCAGTGGCTTCTCTTGTTGCAGAGCTTGGGCTCTAGGCGCAGGGGCTTCAGCAGTTGTGGCACACGGCTCAGCAGCTGTGGCTCACAGGCTCTAGAACGCAGGCTCAGTAGTTGTGGTGCATTGGGCTTAGTTGCTCTGCGGCATGTGGGATCTTCACGGCTCGAACCCGTGTCCCCTGCATTAGCAGGTGGATTCCCAACCACGGTGCCACCAGGGAAGTCCCTCAGTGTGTTTTCTTTTTCTTTTTTCTTTTTTCGGTACGCGGGCCTGCCTCTCACTGTTGTGGCCTCTCCCGTTGCGGAGCACAGGTTCCAGACGCACAGTCTCAGCGGCCATGGCTCACGGGCCCAGCCGCTCCGCGGCATGTGGGATCCTCCCGGACCGGGGCACGAACCCGCGTCCCCTGCATCGGCAGGCGGACTCTCAACCACTGCGCCACCAGGGAAGCCCCCCTTTTAAAAAAATATTTATTTATTTATTTAATTTTGGCGGTGTTGGGTCTTCGTTGCTGCGTGTGGGCTTTCTCTGGTTGTGGCGAGCAGGGGCAACTCTTCATCGTGGTGGCTTCTCTTGTTGCAGAGCACGGGCTCTAGGCACACAGGCTTCAGTAGTTGTGGCTCGTGGGCTCTAGAGCACAAGCTCAGTAGTTGTGGCACACAGGCTTAGTTGTTCCACGGCATTGGGATCTTCCCAGACCAGGGCTCGAACCCGTGTCCCCTGCATTGACAGGCGGATTCTTAACCACTTCGCCACCAGGGAAGCCCTCAGTGTGTTTTCTTAATGCCTTCAATTCACTGGATAAGACCCATCCACATTATGGAGGGTAATCTGTTTTACTCAAAATCTGCGTCTTAAAGGTTAATCATAAACAAAAAATACATTCACAGCAACAACTAGACTAGTGATTAACCAAAAACTGGGTACCATGGCCTAGTCAAGATGACACATAAAATTAATCATCACAGTCACTAAATTCTGTTGATTCTGACCCTTAACTATTTATCTGATTGGTTCCTTCCTCTTTTGCCACTGCCTTGCTTTAGGATGGTGTTCTTCTCTATTAATTCATAAAATATTTACTTATGTATTAGATACTGTGCCAAATGCTGGAGATATAACTGTTAATAAAAGAGAGATTGTGCCCTAGGGACCTTACATCCTAGTCTTTCCTTGCCTTCTGTCTCTCCTTCCAATTCCTCTTTATCAATGGATGGCTGTATAGCATTGCCTCTCACACTTTAACATACAATCATGTGAGGATCTTGTTAAAAGGCAGATTCTGATTCTGGGATGGAGTCTGAGATTCTACATTTCTGACAAGCTCCCAGGTGTTGCTGATCAGGAACAAACTTTGAGTAAGTGGGCTGTAGGATATCTTTTGGAAGACCATCTTTTATAAAGTGTGTACTATTTGTAGACTGAAAAGGTACACAAGAAATGGGAAACAATAGTTGCCACCAGAAAAAAACAGAATGGCTGATCACTGTGTATACCCTTTTATAACTTGAACGTTGTACCAAGTAGGTGTGTTACATATTCAAAAATAAATTAAGAAAACAACAAAAACAAAATAAAAATATCTGAAACTGCACGCCTCTGAAAATCCTGCAGTGGAGCCCAATGGCCCAAAGGACAGAGTGCAGGTTAACCCATCTTAAACCCTTTATTACGATCAGTTTACCTGTTCAGCTTATCTCCAATTGCGCCATTCAGTCAGACCAGGGACCACATGCAATCTTTCTACTGGAAATGCACTGGAGCAAATTTCACTTGGTCTTTAAAACTTGTTACTGCAGTGCTTACCCTCCCGAAGCCTTTCATGTAGCCTACCGCTCCCCGCCCGCCCCCCGAGGTTAACGTTACCCATTTACATGTAACCTCGCAATGCTTCTTTTTGTTGCAGTCATCGCACTGTGTCGAAATTTGTTTACATGTCTATTTTTGCTACTTGATTGTGCGCTCCTTTAGGGCAAGGCTAGGGTTTATGCTTAGCGCAGACCGAGTTCCGAAATTATTCTGCGAAAGAATGAATCATGTATTGGCTTCAAGGAGCTCAAAGGAAGGGAAAATCCTTGAGCACTGGGGCTGCCCTTCGATCCCTTCGTGACGCACTGGAGGCAAGTGTGCCAGGAGCTGACTCTGAGCACCCTGGCTGGGAAGGCTGCCAGGAGCTCGGCCCTCTCCGCTCGCGTCTTCCCGGGAGCCCTGCGTACCCCGGCTTCCAGAGGGACCCCACCTCACCCAGCGCAACCGCGCCCTCCAGTGATCGGGGGGGCCAATCCACCGCCCCCACAGGTGGGCGTGGAGTTCAGAGCCCGCTTCTGAGTGCTGCGTGGAGAGGCTGTGGGTCTCCTAGGTATCAGCCAGCGGCAGCGAGTAGCGATCCGTGTGACCAGAGGAAGGGCGCATCCGACTGGTTGGGGCGCGGATGGGGTTGGCAGGGGAGGGGTGGAGAGGGCAGGCGAGAGCCCAGCGCCAAGCAAGGTACCGCCCTGCTAACTTTCCCGCACTTACATTTCCTTCCCAGGGCCCAGGATTGGGTGACTTCCCTCAGCCCCTTCCTCTCTCCCCACCCCACTAGCCCACAGGACCTCCCCGGGGCGTGGAGTACAGGACGCCCCGCCTCGCCCGCCGCATTCCGCGCCCCCTTCCGGCCCGCGCGCACGTCGCCCCAGTCGCCGCCAGAAGGGGCGGGGCCTGGGCCCTGGCGTTCAGTCAGCCAAGGTCCCAGCGTGCCTTGCGCCGGCCAACGAGAGCAGATTCAGTGACTCACATCCGCCGCGCTAACTCTTTGCTCGCTCTCTACTTGTACACGCTTACCCCCGGCTCGAGATGGCGGCGGCAGCGGCGGGGGACTCTGACTCCTGGGGTGAGGAGAAGTTCCGGGAGCAGGGCCTGGGCCGGCGCTGGCCCCACACCCAGGCAGGCATTAACGTGGCTCGCTCTCTTCCGTAGACGCGGACACGTTCTCAGTGGAAGACCCGGTGCGGAAGGTGGGGGGCGGCGGCACCGCCGGCGGGGACCGCTGGGAAGGCGAGGACGAGGACGAGGACGTCAAGGTGGGTGCGGGCCGGGGCTCCGAGCAGTGTTGGAGCGGGTTGGCGCTGTCGCGGGCAGAGTTGCCCGCCGAGGGGCGGGCGGACGGACTGTGGGCCCAGGGGCCCCGCCCGGGCCTGCGGGCCGTGGGTCTAGGCTCGAGCGTAGGGCCTGGCGGTGCCCTGTTCCCCTCCTTTCGCCGGCCATATGGGCCGGAGGCGGGCAGCGTGGTCTGTTGAACTTCCCTGGCGAGTCGCTGGCCCCAGCCCTAGCCTTAGCCCTAGCCCCAGCCCTTCTTCGAAGGTCTGCGCTCCGGCCTGGATCCCACCCGCCAACTGGCGACGGGAGGTGACAGAAGCTGCTGGACTGGCCCACGTGCAAACTTCGCGGTCTGGAGTTGCTCGCGGGGATGAGACTGGGAAGCTGAGAATGGAGCCGCTGGCTTATTCCATATGGAAAGTCTTGCAACCCACCTGCCCTTTCAAGCTCAGGTCTCCCCAGGGCCAGTAACTCATTTATATCCCCGAAGGCCCATTTGTAGAGTTTGTTCGAGTTGTTAGATGAGTGAAATATTGTGGTTTAATTTTAGCCACCTTTTTTTTTCCCACACAAATGCAATAATTTTTAGCCTCCCTTCTCCCATCCTGTGGTAAAAGGATGAACTGAGTACTGAGATAGCTAGCAGTTAGTGGTGAGAAACCTGGGTAGTCCACACAGCGACTTATTATTCATTTACACACGAACGCGTAATAGTGAAGATTTGGTGGTTGGAGAAGACGAGGGAGTCAGTGTTTTGTGTTTTTTTTGGTGGTTGTTTTTCCTATGCCTTGTAGATTTGAACCTGATTTACCGTCTTCGTTTGTTTTTGAGAACTCCTCGGGGCTTCAGATGCGGCTTCAGATGACATTATGACTACTGCGTTCGTTTTTGTTTTTCAGGTAGCTACAGAAGTCTCAAGCACAGAATGTTAAGACTCTTATTAACAAACTTCTCAAAATGTTTTTATTTTTGTGAAGATAAGGTTTAGTATGAGTTGGAAAATGGTTTTTTATGGTTTCGATTCATTTGGTGAATGTTTTACTCTTCTAACTTCTACCCTTCAGCTCATGCTAACAACCCTACAAATCCTTCTGCTTGGGTTGAAAAAAATTTAAGCTAGGTAATCACTCTGAATTTTGTGTTAATACTGCTTTTGTTACATTTTACCTGAGTCTGATGAGGTGGATGTCCAATTCATTGAACAGCCTGAGGTTCAGGGATGACGCGAGCTTTGCAAATATTGGGGTTAATAAATGAGCAATACTATTGTGAAGATACTTAAATGCTTCATTTAAATGTTGTATAGACATGAGAATGGATTGTATTATCAGCCTCATTGCAAGATATTAGTTACCTCCCTACATTGTAGCAGATTTTCTGTTTTGAGTCTTTAGTTCAGATTTGTCCTTTCACTTTTTCTGTGCAGAGTGGATGTAGGAGTTAAGACATCTGTTATGAAAATTGGGAATAAGTGAGAAGAAACGACTAGAGAAATCAGAAAAGAATTACCAGAAAATGAAGTTTGAATGAAGTAGTCTAGACTGATATCATGAAGAAGCCTGACTGAAATTATTGTATCTAAATGGTGTCAATCCTGATAAATATAATTCTGACTACTTGGAACTAATTTTGGAGATTTATAAGTTGTAAATCTTATTTACAAAAAGGTAAATCTTATGTACCCTAAAGGTCATCTCGCCTCTTTGCACTCTTTTAGTGCAGAATTTCTTTCTTTTATACAAGTAGCTTATATCTTTTACATAAACTTTGAAGTTGGTATTGGAGTAGAAAGCTGAACTTGTCCATTTTATTTCCATGTTGAAATGCTGGTTTATTTCTGTTGAGTTTCTCCAGGATTTCCAAGATGAGGTGTTCATGGAGTAGTTTGATTCCTAGTAGTTTGGAATAGACAGACCTGGATCTATATTTTTGCCTTGACATTTTCTGTTTGTGGTCATGAACCAGTTTTTTAATCCTTTTTTTTTCACTTCCATTTCCCAATCTTGTCATTACAGAAGCTACCTCAGAGGATTATTTTGCACTTTAAATGAGATAATATGTCAAGCATTAAGCAGAGTTGCCTGGCACTTAGTAGGCATTCAGTAAATGTTAAATCTCTCTGCAAGAGAGAATATTTTTCTGGCTAATGGAAAATATCTTTAGGCTGTTTAGATCGAGTAGCTGGGGTTATTTTTGTGCCACATTTTTTTGTGCTTTCTTAAGCTCAGTAGGAGTAAGTTCTCTCCACGGTGGCTGTTTACTGTGAATTTTTTGTTTTGAACTGAATGTCCGTGGTTATCAAGCAAGTTTTTGCTTGCTCAGAGGTTACCAATCTAGAGTTGAAATTTGTCACTTTGAATGGTAGTGAGTACAGGTTTTCCCTGCTATCCGAAAGTAGAGCATTCCTATGAAACCTTCCCTGAGCTGAAAGAAGCAATTGCCTTAGGACACATCTTGCTAACAAATGCACAGGATGAATCAAGGTAAAGCACAGATGCTCGCAGACACAGTTCAAAGCTATGGCAGCTTGATGCTGAGATGCTGAGTAGCTTGGTGGAGAAGGAGCTTGGCCTTGGCGGTGCCACTGTTGCTGCTTGGGTGCACGCTGCCTCTGTAATGGCTCAGTGCAAAAACAAATGCTATTTTCACTTTAATAAAAGCGAAAATCCTCTTTGGATTTCTTTCACTTAGTGAGCACAGTTATTAATGAAGGTCTTTCGAAAAAGCGAAGTGGAATAAAGTGAACTTTAAAAAGTGAGGGATACCTATAATACCAAATTTCTGAATTCTAATGTTTTAGCGTTTAATCCTTTTGTAAGGAGATGCTAACAAGGTTTAGTTTCCATGAGATCGAATAATCATAGTCCTTAAATAATACAGTATGTGAATTTTTGAAAAGTCCTTCAAAAGTAAGGTATGTAGAAACAGTAAGTTCTTCAGTTTATGTCAGCATCTAGTGTTTAACCTTTAAGAGTAGAGGTTTAATGTCATTTGTACTGTCCTGAGAAATGAAAGGAAAACTGAGATCTTCGTTACAGTAACTTGCTTCAGTAGTTTACTGTCTTTCAGTAGATATAGCATTTTGCTGCCCTTGACTTTTCAGATAGCTGTCTGAAAGTGGCAGTGCATATAGGTGAAACTGTAGAATTTTTAATATTCATGGTGCAGGGGAGTCTATGCTTCTTTCCAGTGAAAAGGTAAGAACTAGGGAGCGTACTTTCCTGTCACATTAGCTTTATGTTCCCTTTCTGTACTATCCTGATGTTATGCAGAGGCAGTGGGAGGAATTGTTTGCTTGGCATATATCTCTGGACTCCTTCCCCATCGCTGGAATGATGTGTAGGCAATGTTGATTAAGAAGGCACAGACTTCCCTGGTGGTGCAGTGGTTAAGAGTCTGCCTGCCAGTGCAGGGGACACAGGTTTGATCCTGATCCGGGAAGATCCCACATGCCGTGGAGCAACTAAGCTCGTGTGCCACAACTACTGAGCCTGTGCTCTAGAGCCCACGTGCCACAACTACTGAAGCCTGTGCGCCTGGAGCCCTTGCACTGCAACAAAGAGTAGCCCCTGCTCGTCACAACTAGAGAAAAGTCCAACGCAGCCAAATAGATAGATAGAAAAAAAGAAAGAAAGAAGGCAGTGAGTACCTACCCACTGCACGCAGGAACAATACAACTTTTACTCCATTTTACTAGTATCCCATCATTTCAGTAAAACAGATTAGAAGCTAGATTTATTTCAAAGGGTGTGGAGTTTGTTTTGAGAAAACTTCTGGCTGTGATCAATCATCTCAGACATTTGCTTCTGTAATGTTATTACAGAATTTCTTTAAAAGATCCTAGAGAAGGCTTCCTTGGTGGTGCAGTAGTTGAGATTCCGCCTGCCGACACGGGGACATGGGTTTGTGCCCCGGTCCAGGAAGATCCCACATGCCGCGGAGCAGCTAGGCCCGTGAGCCATGGCCGCTAAGCCTGCGCGTCCGGAGCCTGTGCTCTGCAAGAGAGGCCACAACAGTGAGAGGCCCGTGTACCACAAAGACAAACAAACAAAAAGAAACAAACAAAAAGAGATCCTAGAGAGCTGACTTAGTTGAAAACTGCCTGCCTCATCATGCCCATTCAACTGTTAGGATCCTATCCTGGTTAATAGTTTATATCTACCAGAGTAAGGACATTTTTAAGCGTTGGAAACAGTACTTCTGAAGTAGGGCATCTGTATTTCAAAGAAATTGGAGATTGCTGGGAAATTCTCAGAAGGTGGCATTTTGCTAGGAAATGAGTATCTGGAAGTGTGTGTAACTTATGAGAAGTTCTAAACATATAAAGAAGTGGTAAGAAAAGTTTAATAAACCCATGACCAGGGACTTCCCAGGTGGTCCAGTGGTGAAGAGTCTGCCTTCCAATGCAGGGGACACAGGTTCGATTCCTGGTCAGGGAACTAAGATCCCACATGCCATGGGGCAACTAAGCCTGCATGCCGCAACTACTGAGCCTACACGCCTCAACTAGAGAGCCCATGTGCTGCAAATTACAGATCCCACCCACTCTGGAGCCTGCACGCCACAACTAGAGAGAGAACCTGCACACCACAGCTAGAGAGAAGCCTGCGTGCCACAACTAAGACCAGACACAGCCAAAAAATAAAAAATAAAGAAAAATAAAATTTTTAAAAACCATGACCAATCTTATATCTTCTGTATCCCCACTGCTCTCCTCCCACAACCAGATTATTTTGAAGAAAATACCAATTATATCATTTCAATACCCTGACAGTTTTTTTTATAAACTAGTAAATTTTTAGTTAGGAAGCGTGTTTAGTTAGGACGGTTATTTTTACAATAAGGCATCCATTACCCCTTCCCGGCCCCCCACCCAGTTTGCCATAGTTAGACTCGGCTACTTTGTTTCTATCGAGTAAACTCCTCCACTTGTGCCTCTGTATTCTCCTTTGTTTTGCAGTTTGAATCTCCTTTTACATTTTTTGTTTTGTTTTTGTTTTTTCCTTTTTTAAAGAAAAACAATAAATGACATCTTAAGAATTTAAAAGGCAAAAAAAAGATACTGAAAAATATTTACCTAATATATTTGTCATGCTGGACCATTGAAAATAAATAAGCCACTTGTTTAGAGTTCAGTGTATTGTTCTTGATCTAGCTTAGCCAGGAATTTAAAGTAGAATTGAAAACAGTTCCAAATATGAGACAGGTCAGCATTAAGATGGAATTCAGCAGAGTGCTGAGCCATGGTAGGTGTTAAAAACTTAATGAATTGACTTAAGTGAAGTAGAATTTATTGAGGCAGGTACCTTGGCTTCCAGAGACCATCATAGTTCTGAGGTGATGGAAGAATATTTGGGCTTCTTTTAAAAAGTAAACTTTCCTGGCAGGTCTAGCGATGGCAGAAGCTCACTACAGAGTTCTGAGGCTTCTCAGAGCAGGTTGGTACAGCTTACAGAACACCAGTAAATGACTCTTACTGCAAGAGATTATGCTTTATCTAAACCAAACTAAAGAAGAATGGGGGAGGCGTATGTGTTAGTTAGTGGGCTATTGCTATGGGACAGAAGAAATTTACTGCTCATTTGAAGCTACTTTTATTTGACGATCTATAAATATATCTTGCTTAAGTTGGAAAACATTTTCAGCCCTAAATGTGTTCTCTCATTGCATGTGACATTCACATTATAATGCACAATAATGTGCATTATTGCACATTATAAAAGTGACAGACTGGCCAACTACTGGCTGCATTATTAGGAATAAAGAAAGCAGGGTTTAAATTTTTTATGTTATGTTTTCAGTTCTTAGTCATATTTGATTGGGAAGCAGGTTTTAAACTTGAAAAGCAGCCATCTCTTTCAGAGAAATGGCTCAAATGATGCTGGGTGTGTGTCTGTAGAACATGAGTATAGATAAGTGAGTAGTTTATCAACAGCCTCTCTTCTAAGGAAGCTGGCCATTTTAGGAGAGCAGCCTGGTTAATACTTTTGGAGATAGATTGGATATTATAGTTGCAAGAGTTATTGGCTACCAATGATAATTGGGTAAAGAATTTAAGTGGATATTTATAGGTAATCTCTTGAACCAAAAACAACCATTTCGGGCTTACTAAATTAGACTTAACTCCCTATTTTAAGTGTTCATTTTAGATGTTTCTCTTGGAACCCTTCTACATTTTATCTGAATTTATTGTCAGTATTTACAAAGTCCTGATGTTTATGGAAAATTAGGCAGATATAGACATTCTACTTTTATACATTTACTTTTATAACTAAGGATGCAAAAACTCTTTAAGTTCTGGGGGAAAGCTACCTGGCCTTCTGCTTTGGGGATTGCGTCTGTTTGGAAGTATGGCCAGGCTCTTTTTGCTGACATCGCTATGCTCCCTTCTTTAGGAACTTGACATCACTATGCTCCCTTCTTTAGGAACTTGTCCCCAGTATAGGAATAACTTCAGGGCAGTTATTACTGTTTCAAGCAGTCTGGGGTGAGGGTGCCTTTCATGGTCCTTTTATGAACTGAGGAGCAGATGTCATGGTTGTTTCCAGGACTTGATAGGAACCACTGTTTTTGCTACTGAAATCCATTCTGTGGTGGAATTCTCTGTAGCCTTGTTATGCTTGCGCTGATGGGACAATGTAATGACTGTCTGGAGTAAGGTTTATTCTTTGATAGGGAAACCAGGGCGGGGTAGAGGTGGGGCAAAGAGCTAGTGCTAATGAGATACTGAAGGAGCAGTGATATGGGTGGGGTGATATTTTACTGGTAAAGGGAACTGAGGCACATCAGCATTGAACAGAAATGTTACTCTGTTGTGCTGTTTCTCTATGTTGGAGTTACTGGGATTGAGCTGCTCATTTTCAGCTATACCTCTCCCTTCTTGGCCTCCTAGTACCAGAGGCTGCTAGACTCATTTGTTAAAATTAGTGGAAATCTAGCACAGGCAATTTGAGATGAATAATTGCCATAGTTGTAGCTGGGCATATCTTAGTATGTACTCTAACCCTTCTCTTTGATATGGGGCTCCTTGAAATTCCAGGGGACCTCATTCCAGAACTAATTTAAAGAACAGATTTTGGTGTGGAGGGACCTAGTTCCCAGACATTTATTTTATACTTCAACACTCAGGTAAGAAGTCATGTTTAATATGACGCTTTAAAGGAACTTTGGCCTGTTCAAAACAGGTTCCTTCATTATTTTTCCATTCAGATTTTGGGATAGCTGTCTCTGGGCCTTAGTGTACTTATCTGTAAAGTAGGGATAACACCACCTTACTTACAGAACTTTTGTGAGGGTTAACTGTTACTATATGTAAAGTCCTTTGGGGAATTCCCTGGCTGTCCAATGGTTAGGACTCCGTGCTCTTACTGCTAAGGGCCCAGGTTCAATCCCTGGCTGGGCAACTAAAATCCCACAAGCCTCTCTGTGCAGCCAAAATTGAAAAAGTAAAAATAAAACATAAAGTATGTTGCACAGTGCTTGGTGCAAAGTAAGCCCTCAGTAAATGCTATCTATTATTATTATCATCATCACTGTTATTAGTAGGGAGTTATAAATAAACATCCCCTGGAAGTAAGCAGTTGGTCCTTTTATCTGAAGCACCATCTAAGCAGCATATCACTCACAGACCCAGCTTTCCTGTGTTCTGTGAAGATTAAAATGACAACTCCTGGTAGTAGTTAACTTTTATATTTAGCTCTCTGGTTCCTTTTGTACTATGGTGTATTGATACAAGCACTTAAGCAAACCAGCAGGGTAATATAAACATTTGCTGTCTAATTTCTAATCTAGTATCTTAGATGTTCAAACAATGACTAGCTGGTTTGCTTTCGTTCTGTTTGTTAACTATGAACCAAGGGTTAAATTGTGAAGGTAAAGTTATTATATAAATGCTTTTGTACAGAGTTCTTCCCACTGCTTGCAGACCCCATGGCAGCCTTAATGAGGACTTTTTATTTCTTTGGATTTACAGATTTTTATTAAGAATCAAGGCTTGGTTAGTTTATATACCTAGGCTGATTCAGATTTATGACCTGTCTTGTTAAAAACCAGAAGCTTGGTGTCATAGTTATGGCACATTAGTCAGCTTCTGCCTCTTCCAGTAGCGTCAGGGCCTCCTGCTTTGTATCTGCCATGCTGTGGCCCAGCTTCCAGTGGGCGTGTCCTGGTGTGCCTGGCAGTTGTTGAGACGGTGGTCAGGCTACCTATAGATTAAAGCCTATTTAAACACAGGGCTGTGTCTTTCTCTATTAAACCTTCTAAATTCTGTGGAGCCTTTAGAAGATTGTTTGATAACTGGTTTATATTTTGCCCAGTGACTGTGCTGGGCATAGTAAAGACAGTATAGATCCACCTTAAAGTGCCCCGCCCAAGTTAGGGAGTGGGTTCCATGAAGCTGTTGATCAGCTCTTGACTTTTCTAATACTGGGATTGACTTTTTTTTTAATTTAATTTTTTAAAATTGAAGTATAGTTGATTTATAGTGTTGGGCTTAAATTTTTATAAAGATTTAATTCATTAACCAGGGTTGTGTTGTATGGAATATTGCTTGAAATAATCAAGCCATTAGCTAGAATGTTGGATGCTTTTACATTTGGGGAAGTAAGAAGTATAAAGACTGCTCAATTTTTCATTTAAAACAACTGAATTATTTAAGAGAGGCTGTTAGTTTTGGCTTGGTTGTCTTGTGTTTTAATTGTTAATGGAGAAGCTTTCTTGTGGAGTTAGACAAGTTGATATAAAAGTTCATATGGAAAAACAAATGTGCAGCAGTGGCCAGGAAAACAGTAAAAAACCCTGAAAACCTGCAAGGGGTGACTAGCCCTAGCTTACATACGATAAAGCCTCTAATCAAAACAGTCGGTACTGGTACGTGAAGAGACAACAGACCAGTGGGATAGAATAGAAAACAGAAATAGACTAGGTACCTAAGAAAATTTAGTATATGGTAAATCACAGGGCAAAGATGGACTTTTTTAAAAATTGAGATATAGCTGATTTACAATATTTCAGGTGTACAACATAGTGATTCACAATTTTTAGAGATTATACTCCATTTATAGTTAGAAAATATTGGAAAGGTGGACTTTTCAATAGATGGTGCTGTGACAGTGGGTAGCCATTTGGAAAAAGATAAAATTAGATCCATACTTCACACCATACAAAAGAAAAACCTCCAGTGGATCAGAGATCTAAATGAAAAAACAATGAAAACATACATGTTCTAGAAGAAAATTCCTTCCTCTAAGAAAAGACTTTCTGGGTTTCCCTGGTGGCATAGTGGTTAAGAATCCACCTGCCAATGCAGGGGACATGGGTTCAAGCCCTGGTCTGGGAAGATCCCCCATGCCGCGGAGCAACTAAGGCTGTGCGCCGCAACTACTGAGCCTGCGCTCTAGAGCCCGCGAGCCACAACTACTGAAGCCCGCACGGCTAGAGCCCGTGCTCCACAACAAGACAAGCCACCGCAGTGAGGAGCCTGCATACCTCAACGTGGAGTAGCCCCCACTCGCCGCAACTAGAGAAAGCCCGCGTGCAGCAATGAAGACCTAACACAGCCAAAAATAAATAAATTAAAAAAAGACTTTCTAATTGACTTGGAATCCAGAGGAAATAAAAGAAAAGATTAAATTTTACTGCATAAGTGTGGTGGGGTACATAGCACTTAATGGGTAAAACACTAGAGGCATTTCCATTAAGAGAAGAACAAAGCAATGATTCCCATTTTCTCTGCCACTGTTCATTCACACTTTACTAGAGGTTTTGCCAGTGCAGTTAGATAAGAGAAATCAATTGTGGAGGCACACGAATCGTTAAAGAAGGAATAAAGCTGTCTCTTGTTTGCAGATGATATGGTGGTATACCTGGGAAAACCCTAGAAAATCAATGATTGGAACTAAAGTGAAATGAATTTAGTAAGGTAGCAAGATATAAAATTAACATACAAAAACCAATAGCTTTTCTTTTTTTTTGTTTTTTTTTTTTTTGCGGTACGCGGGCCTCTCACCATTGTGGCCTGTCCCGTTGCAGAGCACAGGCTCTGGATGCGCAGGCTCAGCGGCCATGGCTCACAGGCCCAGCCGCTCTGTGGCATGTGGGATCCTCCCGGACCGGGGCACGAACCCGTGTCTCCTGCATTGGCAGGCAGACTCTCACCCACTGCGCCACCAGGGAAGCCCCTCAGTAGCTTTTCTATACTAATATAGTAACTGGTTAGAGGACATAAAAGGACAAAAAAAAAAACGTATTTACAATGGCAACAGAGATGATGAAATACTTTGGAATAAACCTGAAGAGAAATGCTCAAAACCTCTAAGAGAAACTTTAAAACACTCCTTGAAAGATACAGAGGTAGCCTTGAACAGATGGAAAGATAGCCCTTTTTCTTGGCTAGGGCAGTTCAACATTATAAGATGTCAGTTCTCCCAAAATTAATTTATAAATTTAATGCAACACCAAAAAAAACCCCAACAAACTTGTTTCTGTGGAGTTAGACAAGCTAATAATAAAGATCACGTGGAAAAGTAAACATACAAGAATTATTAACGGAGGTCCTTTACTTTAGGATAACTGGGATGATGATGATGATGATGAAAAAAAAGAAGAAGCAGAAGTAAAACCAGGTAAGCCATTGGGGTTCTTCCATTTTTGGTTTTATATCTTAGTGACCATCTGATGCTTATGTTAAGACAAATGAGAAAATGCCTACAAAATCAGAAATGTTGGTTATTTTTAGAAACCAAACATCCTTCTGTTCCCACTTCATTCTCTTCTCCCTGTATCTCTTCTCTCTCCTCAAAACATAATCAGATTAGATACCTGCCAAATTTCTGTCTGAGTGCTTTTGTTAAAGGAGAGAGTAAAAGATAAGGCATCATAGTTGAATAATCTAAGTCCTGCC